>NC_059108.1:144097726-144295226 GCF_020740685.1 Jaculus jaculus | reverse complement strand
TCACACCTCTCTGCACTTTTGGGCTGCAATGCAGGTCTGCTTCTAAAAAGACTTTAGGGATGGACTCCAGGATCCACCCCCCACCCCCAACTTGCAACTTCTCCAGCCAGGCAGCTTGAGATTCAAGTTATATGCTTTAATAAAACACCTGAGTCTATGGGGGAAATACATTCAAACTACCACATGTATGAAGCTAGAGACAACATGATTCAGGTAGAGCTTATCTGGCACCCATTCAAGAACAGACGCAAGGCTAATTCATTTCCTAACTGACCCATCTATGTGAATGTTACAAAATTACTAAGCACCCAAGGTATGAAACTTCACACACATATAATTTTTAAAAACTCAGAAGGCACCATGGTGCTGAGAAGATATGACAGAGGAGTGCTCAGCACTGAAATATCTGTATCACATCTTCCAAGGCTCAGGGTCCATTGTGGAAGAGGTGGTAGAAAGAATGTAAGAGCCAAAGGAAGGGTAGGACTCCTTACAACGTGCTCCTCCAGACACAAAATGGCCTGGATATCCATGACCTCACAGTGCCTGACACTACCTACACAAGACCATCATAAGAGGAGGAAAAGATCATGACATCAAAATAAAAGGGAGACTGATTGAGAGGGGGAGGGGGTATGATGGAGAGTGGAATTTCAAAGAGGAAAGTGGGGGGAGGGAGGGAATTACCATGGGATATTGTTTATAATCATGGAAGTTGTCAATAAAATAAAATAAAAAAGCCAAAAGGGGACTGAAGAGATGGCTCAAACTGTTTGCCACACAAGCATAGGGACCTGAGTTCACATCCCCAGTCCCCATGTTAGTCAGGTATGGTTGAGCACACCTATAATTTCAGCACTGAGACTAGGTTCAGTGTGAGTCCCTGTCTCAAATAAATAGGTGGGAAGTGAAGGAAGAAGACTCCTGACATCAACCTCTGGCTTCCACACATGCACGTTCATGTAAATGTGAGCTTGTACTCAAACCCAGGCTGACCTGGAACTCACTCTGTATTCTCAGGCTGGCTTCGAACTCATGGTGATCCTCCTATCTCTGCCTCCTGAGTGATGGGATTAACGACATAAGCCACCCTGCCTGGCAAATAAAATTACAAAAAAATATTTTTATCAATTTATTCAACAGACAGACAAACAGAAAATGGGCGTGGGCATGACAGGGCCTCCAGGCTGTCAGGCTTTGCAAGTTAAGACCTTCAACCTCTGAGCCATCTTTCCAGGCCTGTAATACTGCTTTGAAAGTGCAATCTGTCTGCAGTCCTCTGGCTCAGGCATGAGCATTAGGTCATACACCATACCTTGGAGCTTTTTTCTCAGACCTGTAGCTTGCTGCAGTTTAGATCTTGACTGTTCCCCAAAATGCGTTGAAAGCCACTATCCTGGAAGGTGGTGGAACCTTTAGGAGGTCAGGCCTAGGTGGAAGGAAGTTAGGTCATTGAGAGCATGCTCTTGAAGGGAGTATTGGGACAATGGCTTCTTCCTGCCTTTCCCACAGCTTCCTGGCTTCCATGAAGTAAATAGTCCTGCTTGGCTACATGTTCTCATTGCGGCGGACTGTGCTACCACCTAGGCCAAAGCCATGGAGCCAATCAACTGAGGATGGAAAAATCTCTGGAAACATCTGCCATAGCTAAGTGTTGTCCATTCATTAAACCTGTGATCTGATGTATTTTGTCAGAATGATAGAAAGCTGACTAGCATTTGTCCAGAAAACCACAACGTGGAGGCCCACTGCAGAAATGGTGTTTACAGTCAAGCAGAGGCACAACTGTCAGTATTCTGTGAACAGTTCTGTGTATTCAGTGACCCCGGGAGTCCAGCAAGGCTAAACAACCACACGGTCTTCATAAATAAGCCTTTCTTTCCTCAGTGACTAAAAAAAAACACCAGCTCAAGAATCAAGGCATGATGTACCGCAGCCTGGGCTCCAGGTTGACCATCAATGCCCCATCTTGTTCTGTCCCTGCTTTTTCCTGTTTGTTTACTGGCAGGCACAAGCTCAAAGGTCAGAGCTCATTGCACAGTGGGAAGGAAGTCTTGTCATAATCATCTGCCAGTAATAAAGTTGGTCCCGGGATACCAGCTTTTACATGATGTGGGCGGTGTCATTTGGGTTCATGGCCAACAGCGTTAGGCACCATGAGGTTATTCGAGGGCCTGTGATGTCTTTGTGGAAGAAGTAAGACCTCCTTTTCTGGATATGGCCATATTTGGGGATGCCAGCACAGAATTAGGTCTTTAGTCTCCACTATGACCTTTTTTTTTTTTTTTAAATGAGAGTAGCATTAATATATGGGTGTAAACATTTTATTTTTATTTATTTATTTATTTATTTGACATAGAAAGAGGGAAGGAGAGAGAGAATGGGCATTCCAGGACCTCTAGCCACTGCAAAGGAACTCCAAAGGTGTGCGCCCCCTTGTGCATCTGGCTAATGTGCGTCCTGGGGAATCGAACCTGGGTCCTATGGCTTTTCAGGCAAACACCTTAACCACTAAGCCATCTCTCCAGCCCATATGAGCTTTTGGTGGGGGGCATAGGGTGAGAAGGTCTATGTGAAGTAAAATTCTTCACAAAGGCTCCTAGCAACTTTTTGTAAAGATTTCATTTTGGGAGCTGGGTGTGGTGGCACACACCTTTAATCTCAGTACTCCAGAGGCTGAGGTAGATCACCATGAGTTCGAGGCCCCCCTGAGACTCCATAGTGAATTCCAGGTCAGCCTGGGCTACAGTGGAACCCTACCTCAAAAATCCAAATAAATAAATATAGAGAGATTTTATTTGGGGCTGGAGAGATGACTCAGCAGGTAGAGGCACTTGGTAGCAAAGCCTGATGGCCTGGATTCAATTCCCCAATACCCGATTAAAAAAAAATTTTTTTTTGAGGTAGGGTTTCACTCTAGTCCAGGCTGACCTGGATTTCACTATGGAGTCTCAGGGTGGCCTGGAACTTGTGGTGATTCTCCTACCTCTGCCTCTCGAGTTCTGGGATTAAAGGCGTGCGCCTGGGCTAGAGAGAGAGAGAGAGAGAGAGAGAGATACAGATACCCTACCTTGAAAAACAAAACAACAATAAAAAAGGTTGTATTTTGTAAACTGCTTGAACAAAGCAAGAAATTCTACCCACCTCCTAAAATTTATTCTTTTTTACTTCCTTCCAAATGAAGTCCCCATAAAGAAATGGGAAGGAAGAGCTTCTTTAGGTGTCCAGCCTTAGTTATATTCATAATGTTTCCCCTTAGATGCCCACACGCCGGCACGTGCGCCCCCAGCCCTCTTTTAGAGTCACTGGGGCTGTCCCACTTGACTGGCCTTTGCCCTGTAGTGTTGGGCTCTTCCTGTTTTCCTGACATCATTTTTTGCCCTTTGCTCCCTGTTGGAGGGTGAGGTCACTGACTCACCTACTGGGAGGTTCTCGGTGCCTGAGTCCAGTCTGTGAGTTAGCTCCCGGGGGATGTGGTGGCAAAGCGCCCCAGGGCCTGTGGAATGCTGCTCCAGAGCCCCAATGAGGGCCAAGTCCCAGCAGCTTCTGTGAGCTCTTATCCCAAGCGACATCCTTTTCCAGGCAGAGAAACGTTAACAGCCTTGGGTCTGCCAGTCAAAGCCCTGGGTTCTGGGTCATAAAATATGTGCTTCAGAGATGGAGCCCATATCTCAATAAAACCTACTTCACTGCAGGGCGTGGTGGCACACACCTTTGTTTCCAGCACTTGGGAGACAGAGGTAGAAAAATCACTGTGAGTCTGAGGCCAGCCTGAGACTACATAGTGAATTCCAGGTCAGCTTGGGCTGGGGTAAGACCCTACCTGGAAAAAAAAAAAAAAAGCCTCCTAGTTCCTACTTCATGGTTTATGTAGGTGTAATTTTCAGATGAGCCGATCATGTCAGGAATCTCGTCTACCACATTACGGTGACTGGCAGGCCTGATCAGATTTGCCATAGGTGTTGATGGACATGATTCAAGAGATAGGTGTGCATCCTACAGGCTGCACTGTTGTAACCATGGGTTCTCCCAGAATGTACTGTTTCCAGAAAGCATATAACATTTGGAACCCTCCCATCTCTGCACTTATGGGTTTCTAGGGAATTCTTTTAAAAATTTTTATTTATTTGTTTATTTGAGAGAGGGAAAGAGGCAGACGCACACAGAGGGAGAGAGAGAAGGAAGGAGAGAGAAAGAATAAGCACGCCAGGACCTCCAGTCACTGCAAAAGAACTCCAGATGCATGTAACACTTTGTGCATCTGGGTGTTTGTGGGTATTGGGGATTTGAACCCAGCTGGCAGGCTTTGCAAGCAAGCACCTTTAACCATCTCTCTAGCCCCAGATTCTCTCTATTTTTTCAAAGTTTTATTTATTTGCTTATTTGAGAGAGAGAGAGAAAGAGAATGGGCATGCCAGGGCCTCCAGCCACTGCAAATGAACTCCATATGCACATACCACCTTGTGCATCTGGCTTCTTTCTAGAGCAAAGTGCAAGCTGTGGACTGTCCAGCACTTAAGATCCGGGCTGTGGGCTGCAGGATGGCTTAGTAGTTAAGGCACTTGCCTGCAAAGCCAAAGTACCCAGGTTCAATTCCCCAGGACCCACTTGAAGCCAGATACATAGGGTGGTGCATGCGTGTGGGGTTTGTTTACAGTGGCTAAGAGCCCTGGCATGCCTATTCTCTCTCTCTCAAAGAATAAATAAAAATTAAAAAAAAAAAAAGATTTGGATTGTGTGCTCAGGTGTCACCTGGCTCTCTTTTTGCTGGGAACTGAGGTTCCAGAAACAAGCACAGAAAATGTCAAGACCGGCCGCCTTTAACCCCAGCACTCAGGAGGCTGAGGTAGGATCACAATCAGTACAAGGCCAGCCTGAGACTACATAGTAAATTCCAGGTCAGCCGGAGCTAGAGTGAAAAGCTACCTCAGAAAAAAAAAAAAAAAAAAAAAAAAGAAAGTCAAGTCTGGCTCCTGTTCTTGTCACAAGTAAAGATGTTTCTGGTTTACCCAATACTCTTGTGTCCTCTACCAGCACTCTTGAAACTGCAGCAAGTTCACTGGTTAGCTTGCAAGTAGGAGAGAACTTCAGACCTTCCATGGTTCTTGACAATCTCTCATTTCTTTCTCATAGAACACACTGCCCCAATCTACCAGTTAGTTCCCCCCACGCCTGTGATCCCAAAAGCCACCTTGGTAATTTGGGCCAAGGGGAAAGTACTTATTCAGAGGTGAACACAGATCAAATTAAAGAGCAAGATTAAAAGTAGGGCAGGACCTGGTGACAGGCTAAGAAAGCCGGAAGGTTGGTTTAAGCTTGAGACCAGAGGAGGATCACTGCAATTCTGGGCTGTTAATAACTATATTGTCAGTTGTAGGTTCCAGTCCACTGACTGACAGGCGATTCTAAACATGCTCAAGTGAACAGACTCTGTGGTTTTCTCATCTGTAATATGAAACAAATGGGATTCGACTGTTTCTAAGTCTCTTTCTAGCTATAAAGTTTGTACTCTATAAATCTGTGACAGGGCTGCTTGCCATGCACAGTAGGCACTTGACCTAATTTAAAATAATGATTGCATAGAAGACCACAACGTAGTGAGATGAACACAACGTTAGAGGGTAAGAAACCTGAACTCTGGGCTGGAGAAATGGCTTAGTGGTTAAGGCACTTGCCTGCAAAGCCAAAGGACCTCGGTTCGATTCCCCAGGACCCATGTAAGCCAGATGCACAAGGTGGCACATGTATCTGGAGTTCATTTGCAGTGGCTGGAAGCCCTGGCATGCCTATTCTCTCTCTCTCCCTCTCCCCTCCCTCACTCTGCCTCTTTCCCCCTTTCAAATAAATAAATAAAAATTAAATTAAGAAAAAGAAACCCTGTTTTCCATTTCTGGTTACATGACCCTGGGCAAGTTGCTCATTCTACCTAGAAGTACAGGCATCGATACACAAAGTGATTTTAGATGGCTTGGGGATATGGCATTAACTTTTATCATGACAAAGTCATTTTCTGGGCTGCAGACATGGCTCAGCAGTTAAAAGCGCTTCCTGTGCAAACACAAGGGTCTGAGAAGGCTTGACAGACCACTTGAATGAGATCCCAAAGACCCTCATAAACAGTTGAGCATGACCACATGCCTCTGTAGGCCCAGGGGTCCTGAGGGAGCAGAGTCCCAGGATCAGGAAGAAACCAGCTCACGTAAGAGTGGGTGAAAAGACAACAGGTCAGAACGCCCAGTGGGCTCCTCCGGCCACTGCAGGCCAGCGCTCCCTGCTGGACCTAAGAGCACTCCTGGTCATCCCATGGACACATAGACTGCATCTCTCTGTCTCTCTCTCCCACACACAACCCACATTACACACATGCAACACTAGTCATTTTCTTTTCAATTTTCTCTTAATTTTTCTAACAGAGAGCTTCAGCTTCTTCGCAGTTCTTAGATACCTGCCAACCTCCCTTTTAGGCAAAAAGAGAGAAGTCTCGGCCTCAGATTCCCACAGACAGCACTGCCTAGAGAGCTTTCATATCATCGCCCAGCTCCTAATGCTTTATTTTTATTTTGCTTTCTATATATGGCAAATTATACAAGTTTTCCATTTATGGAAATAATTTTAAAAATTTCTTAAGCAGGGCATGGCAGCACACGCCTTTAATTCCAGCACTCAGAAGGCAGAGGTAGGAGGATTGCCATGAGTTCGAGGTCACCCTGAGACTCCATAGTGAATTCCAGGTCAGCCTGGAAAAAAAAACAAAACAAAAAATATTCTTTAAAAGTAAGTTAATAATGACATTGTGTCAGATTACCAGTTATAGGAACAATTCTCTTTTCCTGACCAATCTTGTTTTACCCTATACATCCACAGGGTTTTGACACTTGTTGTCCAGTTGAAAAAAGGTTGTGTAGCTGTGTCATGTATATACATTTTTGTGTCAAAAGGACATTTAAAATTCAATTAGGATAAATAAAGATGGCACTTTCCCATTAAAAAAAAAAAAAAGTAAGTTAATAATGGAAAACAATCCTAAAATCGACTGGGGTAGGCCTGGGGAGATGGCTGAGCAGTTCAGGCACTTGGGTGCAAAGCCAAAGGACACAGGTTCAATTCCCCAGGACTCACATAAGCCAGATACACAAGGTGGCACATGCGTCTGGAGTTCATTTGCAGTGGACGGAGGCCTTGGCATGCCCGTTCTCTGTCTCTCTCTCAAATAAATAAATAAAAATGTTTTTAAAATATTGATTGGCGCTGGGTGTGGTGGCGCATACCTTTAATCCCAGCACTTGGGAAGCAGAGGTAGGAGGATCGCCATGAGTTTGAGGCTACCCTGAGACTACATAGAGAATTCCAGGTCAGCCTGGGCTAGAAACTCTACCTCAAAAAAAAAAAAAAAAAAAAAAAAATTGACTGGGGTAATATTGTAAAACTGTGCACACTAAAAACAAATTAATTGTATACTTTACATTTTCTTCTTTTTTGAATTATTTACCTTATATGAGGGACTAGATAGCATGTGAATTATATCTTAATAAATATGCTTTTAACAGATTGGAAGTGTAGCTCACTGATAGAGCACTTGCCTGTCAAGAGTGAGACCATGCATTGACCTCCCAGCACAATAAATAAATTAAAAAGTACGTAAGTACATTCCCTTGTGTAGGGATTTTCTTCTAATACCTGCACACCTGGTTAGATTTTGGCTAATTGCTTAGCATTGAGCCAGTGCTGACCCTTGACCCCTAAGGCTCAGCAAGGTGTCTTGATCCCTACTGATCTTCTGATTTGATGGTGAGCACAATCCCTCCCCACCAGGTTAATCGCACCTAGACTGTCTTGTACCATTGCCGACCCCACGTCAGGCCTCTGATTCCTGTTGACTTCATGGCAGGAATGGCCTCCTGCCTTCAAGGACAGTGGAAAAGTCCTTCTATACGTCTAATGGAAAATAAGTTTTCTCAAGTAAAACCTGACTGTGAAGCTCTCTTCTTCCCCACCGAGGGAAATGTCTCTCGAGCTGTCTATGAGGCAGAACCATAGTAGAGTAGCTATAAGCATAATTGAGCTACCTGGATTTAAATTCTAGATGTGGGGCTGGAGAGATGGCTCAGAAGCCTAAGGTCCTGGGTTCGGTTCCCCAGTATCCATGTAAAGCCAAGTTGCACAAAGTGCCACATGCATCTAGAGTTTGTTTGTAGTGGCAAGAGGCCCTGGTGCACCCATTCTCTCCCTCTCTCTCTCTCTCTCTCTCCCTCTGTCAAATATGTAAATAATTTAAAAAATATATCTGTGCCTGGTGATGCACACCTTTAATCCCAGGATTTGGGAGGGTGAGACAGGAGAACTGCTGTGAGTTTGAGGCCAGCCTGAGACCAGCTAGTGAATTCCAGGTCAGCCTAAACTAAAGTAAGACCCTACCTCAAAAAAATAAAATAAAATAATAAATTCTAGATGTGTTTCATTTCTTTTTTTGTTTGTTTGGTTTTTCTTTTTTGTTTGTTTGTTTTGTTTTTCCCTGGTAGAGCAGAGTGCTAGGATTAAAGGCGTGCACCACTATGCCCGGCTTCTTTCCTTTGTTGTTTTGAGGTAGGGTTTCACTCTAGCTAGGCTGACCTGGAAATCACTATGTAGTCTCAGGGTGGCCTCAAACTCACGGTGATCCTCCTACCTCTGCCTCCCGAGTGCTGGGATTAAAGGCGTGGGCCTCCACGCCTGGCACATGTTTCTTGCTTTCTTTCTTTTTTAAAAATTTTTATTTCTTTATTTGAGAGAGAGACAAAGAGAATGGACACACCAGGGCCTCTAGCCACTGCAAACGATCCCCAGAGGCATGCGTCACCTTGCACATCTGGCTTACGTGGATCCTGGGGAATCAAACCTGGGTCCTTTGGCTCTGCAGGCCAGCGCCTTAACCGCTAAGCCATCTCTCCAGGCCTAGATGTGTTTCTTACCTCAGCTATGTGACTTCAGGTCATTTAATCTTTCTGTGCCTCCATTTCCACCCTGTAAGATGGCGATAACAATACTGCTGTGACAACTACCACCTGAAGCAATGTGTGGCCTGTACCTTAGCGGCAGAGTCGGGCATACAGTGAGCACTCAGTCAGCATGTATCATTATGTACTGCAAATACTAGAGCCTTGCTTTGTCTCTCTTGAGGGTAGGGAGTATGTCTCCTGCGTCATTGATTTCCGGGAGCTGTGCATAGCACTTAACATATATGGTGTTGTGTTTTTCTTTTTAGCTTGTGTATATGTTTGTGGTATGTGTGCACATGTGTGTTAGTGCATGTGTGGTGTGTGTGTGTGTGTGTGCAGATGCGCATGCCGGGGACTGATGTGCATTCCTTAATGGCTATCCATCTTATTGAGACAGAGTCCCTCACTTGAAGTCAGAGCTCACCAGTTCTGTTAGTCTAGTTAACTAGTTTGCTCTGGGGGTGCCCTGTCTCTGCCACCTGACCACTGTGGTGACGGGTGGGTCACCACACCTGCCTGGCATTTACCTGGGTGCTGGGAATCCAAACTCAGGTCCTCATGCCTGACTGAGCCATCTCCCCAGCCCGACACATATGGTATTTAAAACAGTTCTTTGCAGGGTGTGGTGGCGCACGCCTTTAATCCCAGCACTCGGGAGGCAGAGGTAGGAGGATCGCCGTGAGTTCAAGGCCACTCTGAGACTCCATAGTGAACTAACTCCCTGTCAGCCTGGGCTAGAGTGAGACCCTCCCTCGAAAAAAACAAAACAAAAAAGTTCTTTGAGGGCTGGAGAGATGGTTTAGCAGTTAAGTGCTTGCCTGTGAAGCCAAAGAACCCCAGTTCGAAGCTTGGTTCCCCAGGACCCACGTAAGCCAGATGCACAAGGTGGCACATGCATCTGGAGTTCGTTTGCAGTGGCTGGAGGTCCTAGTGCGCCCATTCTCTCTCTCTCTCTGCCTCTTTCTCTCTCTTTGTCTGTCGCTCTCAAATAATATTTTTAATTTAAAAGCTAGTTATTTGAATGAAAAAAAAACTGGATGGATGGATGTCTTGTTCTTTAACTTAGCTAAGCAGGCTTAGCCTATTTCTGAAATTCCATCTGGATTCCCTACCAATGTTCCTTGCTTTGGCCTGGCAAGATCACACTCCATCTTATTGAACATCTGGTCTCCATACACAACAGGAATGTGGGAAGGGGGGTTATGGAAGAGAAATCTCTGCCACACAGCTGGTTAGAAATGTCCTCGGAGCTCCTCCCCTGGCTCTGCTCTGATGAGTCATGAAGAGGTGTGGGCCACACCCAGAGCAGGTCATTCATCTTTTCTGCAAGCCCTCCTGCTGAGTGTGGACGAGGCCAGAGAGGGGAGGAACTGAGTCCCTGTGGAGTGGCTGGGTTGGCCCACATCTGGCTGGCCTGGCAAGGAGACAGGCAGTTCCAGGGCTGGGTGCACATAGCAGATGGCAAGATCTGACCTAGTGCCAGGGCAGGTCAAAGGTGAAGGCAGGAGGTGAGCAATATGAACAGGAGTCAGGAATGAGGTTGGCACAGGTCAAAGTCCAGCAGGTGGCACCTCCGTAGCCCAGCAGAGAGGTTTCTAAAACAGTGAGCCCAGGGCCGGGCCACCATCCTTGTTCTTTTTTCCTTCTTCTCCTTCTTCTTCTCCTTCCTCTCTGACATTGAGGAAGCCTTGCTGGACTCCACACCCCAGGGTGAGGGTGACAACCCCTCACCCCCACCATGGGCCAGGATTTCAGAGCAGCTGTGAGGCTCCTGTCAGGACCTGCCTCCGGAAGGTGTGGCTAGCAGCCCGATGACCCAGTTCCTGGTCTGGCTGCTGGCAGCATGGCAATGGCAAACACGGAGGATAGAGGCACAGGAACCAGAATCTGCCATTAAACCAGCCTGGTGACTTTGGATGAGTCACATGACCTACTGTGCTTCCATGTCTCCATTTAAAAATGGCGGGGCTGGGAAGACGATGCTGAGTGGGAAGTTGTTCCGTAAGCATGCGGACCTGAGTTCAGATCCAGCCTCCATGTGAAAACCGAGCACGGCAGTGGACCCTAGTGCTGGAGAAGCACAGAGAGGATCCCTAAAGCTTGCTGGCAGCCAGTCTAGCGGAATTCATGAACTCTAGGTTCACCAAGATACCCGATCTCAAAAAATAAGGCAGTCTGACACTACCTGCTCAAGACCCTCACAAGAGGAGGACAAGATCGTGACGTCAAAATTAAAAGAGAGACTGATTGAGATGGGGAGGGGATATGATGGAGAATGGAGTTTCAAAGGGGAAAGTGGGGGGAGGGAGGGTATTAGCATGGGGTATGAAGTTGTTAATAAAAATGTGGAAAAGAATAAGGCAGGGATAAAAAATTTACAGGGGGAACTGGGCGTGGTGGCGCATGTCTTTAATCCCAGCACTTGGGAGGCAGAGGTAGGAGGATCACCATGAGTTCGAGGCCACCCTGAGACTACAAAGTTAATTCCAGGTCAGCCTGGACCAGAGTGAGACCCTACCTCAAAAAAAAAAAAAAAAATTGGGAGGGGTTGTGACTGAGAAATACACCTGGTGTCAATGTCTAGCCTACACACACACACACACACACACACACATATTTTTTGTTTGGTTTGGTTTTTCGAGGTAGGGTCTTGCCCAGGCCGACCTAGAATTCACTATGTAGTCTCAGGGTGGCCTCGAACTCATGGCAATCCTCCTACCTCTGCCTTCCAAGTGCTGGGATTAAAGGCGTGTTCCACCATGCCAGGCTCACACATACAATTTTATTTTAAGGAAAACAGTGTTCGGCTGGGTGTGGTGGCACACACCTTTAATCCCAAATTGCCATGAGTTATTGGCCACCCTGAGACTAATTCCAAATTAGCCTGGGCTAGAGTGAGACTCTACCTCAAAAAAACTAAAAACAAAGGGACTAGAGAAATTGCTTAGTGGTTAAGGCACTTGCCTGCAAAGAAAGCCAAAGGACCTCGGTTCGATTCCCTAGAACCCACACAAGCAAGCTACACAAGATGGCATATGTGAGTCCATTTGCAGAGACCAAAGGCCCTGGTGCACCTGTTCTCTCTGTCTCCCTTCTATCTCTCTCTGCTTGCAAATAAATAAATAAATTAGAGGCTAGAGAGATGGCTTAGCCATTAAGGTGTTTGCCTGTAAAGCCAAAGGATCGTGGTTCAACTCTCTGGGATACACGTAAGCCAGATAAACAAAGGAGCACATGCATCTGGAGTTCATTTTCAGTGGCTGGAGGCCCTGGCAGGCCCATTTCTCTCTCTGTCTGTCTCTCTCTTTCTCTCTGCCTCTTTCTCTCAAATAAATAAATAAAATATTAAAAAATTATTTTTTTAAAGTGATTGGAATAGTCTTCAGGTGAACCAAAGTGGAAGCTAGAAAGAGAAGTAGTAGAAATTTTTGTTTCAAAATTGAATGAGAGCCGGCCTGGTGGTGCATTCCTTTAATCCCAGCACTCGGGAGGCAGAGGTAGGAGGATCGCTGTGAGTTTGAGGCCACGCTGAGACTACAGAGTGAATTCCAGGTCAGCCTGAGCTAGAGTGAGAGCAAAAGCAACAACAACAGGTTGAATGGGTATCAAAATATCTAACAAGTGTTCTTCGCCCTCAGCATAAGTAAAATTCAAGCAATAGACAATTTAAACCTAGAAACAAGTTCTAAAGGCAGTGGACCATTGGTCACTCTTGGGGTCCTTTTCACTGTTAGGGGCCTGCTGGTTTATGGAGCCTGCAGACTCTGTGAGGGAAGCAATCAGCCCCTCGCTCTTCTGCCCTTCAGAAATAGACGTGCCCAGCCTGGCGCAGCACGGCCACATGAAGTTGGCACGCCTACTCTTGGGACCAGTCTAGGCTGCAGAAGGAGCTTGTGGCTTGCACCTAGCATTTTTTGGCCTTTATTTTGCTTTATATTTTTGGTTTTTCAAGGTAGGGTCTCATTCTAGCCCAGGCTGGCCTGGAATTCACTACGTAGTCTCAGAGTGGTCTCAACCTCATGGCGACCCTCCTACCTTTGACTCTTGTGTACTGGGATTAAAGGCATGTGCCACCACTCCCACTAAGACTATTTTATAAAAAATATTTTAATTTTTTAAAATTTATTTGAAACAGAGGGGGAGACAGAGAGGAAGAGGCAGATACAGAGAGATAATGGGTGCACCAGGGCCTCCAGCCACTGCAAACGAACTCCAGACACATGCGCCACATTGTGCATCTGGCTAACATGGGTCTTGGGGAATTGAACCTGGGTCCTTAGGCTTTGCAGGCAAACGTCTTAACCACTAAGCCATCCTTCCAGCCCCTTAAATTTTATTTGTATTTATTTATTCAAGAGAGAGGCAGGTAGAAAGAGAGCGAATGGATGCTCCAGAGCCTTCAGCTTCTGCAAACAAACTCCAGGTGCATGGGCCACCTTGGGCATCTGGCTTATATTGCATTATATTGCTTATATTGGGGAACTGAACCTGGGTCTTTTAGCTTTGTAGGCAAGTACCTTAACCACTAAGCCATCTCTCCAGCCCTTTTAAAAAAAATCTTATTTATTCGTTTATTATGAGAGAGAAAGAGGCAGAGAGAGAGAGAAATAATGGGTGCACCAGGGCCTTCAGCAGCTGCAGACAAACGCCAGTTACATGCGCCCCCTTGTGGCACATGTGCAACATTGCATGCTTGCATCACTGTCTGGCTTCGTGGGACCTAGAGAGTCAAACATGAGTCCTTAGGCTTCACAGGCAAGTGCCTTAACTGCTAAGCCATCTCTCCAGCCCTAAGTTTTTTGATTTTATTTATTTATTTGAAAGAGAGAGGCAGGTAGAGAGAGACAGAGGGATTATTTTTGCATGTGCGTGATTTTATTATATATTAAATAGGTTTCCACACATGGCTTTTTAAAAAACATTATTTTAATTTATTTATTTGTGAGAGAATGAGAGAGAGATAGAAAGAGAGAATGGGCACATCAGGGCTTCTAACCACTGCAAATGAACTCCAGATGCATGCATCACCATATGCATCTGACTTATGTGGATCCTGGAGAATCAAACCCGGGTCCTTTGGCTTTGCAGGCAAGCACCTTAACCACTAAGTCATCTCTCCATCCCCACTTTTATTTATTTATTAATTATTTTGGGGGAGGGAGTGTTTCAAGGAAGGGTGTCAGTTCTAGTCCAAGCTGACCTTGAATTCACTATGTAGTCTCAGGGTGGCCTTGAACTCACGGCAATCCCCCTACCTCTACCTCCCTAGTGCTGTGATTAAAGGTGTGCACCACCACAGCTGGCCCACTTTTTTTATTTTAAAAAATATTTTATTTTTATTTATTTATTTGAGAGATGCCAAACATGATGGCTCACACATTTAATGCCAGCACTTGAGTTCTAGGCCACCCTGAGACTATACAGTGAATTCCAGGTCAGCTTGGACTAGAGCTGAGACCCTACCTCAAAAAAACAACAAAAAAGTGTTTATTTTGAGAGAGAGAAGCCAGGCGTGGTGGTACACGCCTTTAATTCCAGCATTCAGGAGGCAGAGGTAAGAGGATCGCTGTGAGTTTGAAGTCAGCTTGAGAATACAGAGTGAACTCCAGGTCAGCCTGTGCTAGAGTGAGACCCTACCTTGAAAAAAGAAATGGGGGGAGCTACAGGGATGGCTTAGCAGTTAAGGTATTTGCCTGCAAAGCCAAAAGGACCCAGGTTCGGTTCCCCGGGACCCACGTTAGCCAGATGTACAAGGGGGTGCACGTGTCTGGAGTTAGTTTGCAGTGGCTGGAGGCCCTGGCATGCCCATTCTCTCTCTCTCTCCCTCTCTCTCCCTCCCTCTTTCTCTGTCAAATAAACAAATAAAATACAGTATTATAAAAGAGAGAGAGGATGGCTCCAGGCAGGGCAGGGGGAGAAGGGACAGGAGTGCACACTACAGCCCTCTCCCAGCTCCAGTACACAACTGTTCACCTTGTAGCAGATGGGCAATCCTGGCTCAGGGGGATGCAGTAAGCGTTGAGAGAGAGAGAGAGGACCGCAGGGAAACAAACAGGGAGACTTATTTCCCCCAGCCCACCCCTGCCCCCAACCATCCAAGTCTCTGATGGTGTCCATCTCCCATTCCTTCCCAAATTATGGAAGTAATATTCTTCTCACCAGAATAAGAGTCCTTGGTGTAACAATAGGGTCCCCTCACCAAAAACCACAAAACACACACACAGAGAGAGAGAGACAGACAGACAGACAGACAGACAGACAGACAGACACAGAGAGAGCTCTGGAATGCCAATAGGGCATTACCTCCACCAGAATGAGCAGTTCTGGGCTGAAGCAAGCCAGCAACTTGACTGAATATGGGACCCCATACTAGGGTTAAGGGCCCTTTTGCTAGTGTAAGAAGAGCTTCTGCGGCATTTCAAGGAAAGCATCCTTGCCCAAATGAGAGCATTTGAACTAGTGTCTAGGTTTATGGTGATAGTATAAGAGGTGCCAGTGTACTACAATGTCAGAATAAGAGTTCTAGGGCACAGAATGGAAGGGACTATTACCAAATAAACACCTTTAACAGAAGAAGAAAGGAATCCCCTTTCCCAGATAAGGGGACACAGGTTCAGGGAGAATCCTTCACAGAATTGGGATGTGAATTGAACAGACCTGGCAGATCTTTTGACCCCTGATCCCAAGTCCCTGACCTTAGCAATACTAGATTTGTTTTGTTTTGTTTTTCAAGGCCCAGGCTGACCTAGAATTCACTATGTAGTCTCAGGGTGGCCTTAAACTCACAGTGATCCTCCTACCTCTGCCTCCCTATTGCTAAGACTAAAGGTGTGCGTCACTGCACCCAAATGCAATACTAGATTTACTTATTTATTTATTTGCAAGCAGAGAGAGAGAGAGAGAGAGAGAGACAGGCAGGCAGACAGACAGAGAGAATGAGCATGCCAGGGCCTCTAGCCACTGCAAACAAACTGCAGATGCCTGTGCCCCTTGTGTATCTGGCTTACGTGGGTCCTGAAGAATTGAACCTGGGTCCTTTGGCTTTGTAGGCAAATGCCTTAACTGCTAAGCCAGCTCTCCAGCCTTGCAATACTAGATTTTTAACAACCTATATATATCAACAGATGTCCCTCTATCCCTTGTGGTATAACCATGGGACTCAAACCAGTGACATCCTGGCGGGGCCTAGGGAAGCAGGGACCAGGGAAAAGGTGGAGAGCTTCCTTTGGAGGGGCTGATGGGTGCTTTGTCCACGGGTGTTTGCATCCAGGGGTCCAGCAGAATCTCCTCCTCCAGTGAGGGTCGGGAACAAGGTTTAGGGGACAGGCACCAGGGGACTAGGGCACAGCAATCTGAGGAAACAGGAGCAGAGAAGTGGAATTCAGCTTCCAGAATCTCCTGGTCCCTCTCAAGTGGAAAGTCCCCACACACCACGTCATAGAGGAGGACACCCAGGGACCAGACAGCGGCTGGAAGGCCACTGTCCTGGTGTCAGGAGATCCACCCCGAGGGCTGTGAACACCCTTGTCTCCATCAAAGTCCGCATAGGGTTTATCCTGAAGCAGGGCACCACAATCAAAATCGATGGGTTTAATACAACCCAGCATGTCGCGTGGCAGTGTGAGACAGCTACTGCGACCCGGGTGAAGAAAACATGGCTGCGGCATGGGTGAGGGGTTACTTACCAGAGCGTGCCCCTTTACCAGCGCCTCTACCACTTAAAAGGTCCCCTGCCCCCCTTGTAAAAGCCACCTGCCAATAACTCCTCAGGGAGGGATGTGGGCCTCATACCTCCTCCATGACAGAATGTTGGGGAGCCACTATTGTGCAGGTCACGACAGTCACTATGAGGTCGTGAAGGCAAAGGCCATGTCATGCCCGGGAGCCTGTTCCAAGGCACTGCTGCCCATCCTCTGGCTCTAACATTCTTGCCACCATCTCTTCTGCAATGTCCCCTGACCATCAGAGGGAGTAATATAGATGCTTATTTAGTGTTGAACATTCCATAGTCACTTATTCTCAGCACTTTTTTTTTTCTCAATTTTTATTAACATTTTCCATGATTATAAAAAATATCCCATGGTAATACCCTCCCTCCCCACTTTTCCCTTTGAAATTCCATTCTCCATCATATCCTCTCCCCACCTCAATCAGTCTCTCCTTTATTTTGATGTCATGGTCTTTTCCTCCTCTTATGATGGTCTTGTGTAGGTAGTGCCAGGCACGGTGAGGTCATGGATAACCAGGCCATTTTGCGTCTTGAGGAGCATGTTGTAAGGAGTCCTACCCTTCCTTTGGCTCTTACATTCTTTCCGCCACCTCTTCCGCAAAAGACCCTGAGCCTTGGAAGGTGTGATCGAGATGTTACTCAGTACTCCAGTCACTTCTTTCCAGCACGATGATACCATCTGAGTCATCCCAAGCTCACTGCCATCTGAAAAGAGAAGATTCTCTACCCAAAGTGAGAGTAGTGTTAATATAAGGGTATAAATATTAAGAGAAGTGCTTACTGGGTAGTTTGATAATCATAGTATATACATTTTTCCAGACATCAGCAGAAGTTATACCCCTAGGGCTCATGACTACCCCTGTTTTAAGTTTTCAGTATCAGGTATGTATTCCCCCGCTTGGAGCGGGCCTCCAGTCCAATTGGAGGGCAGTTGGTTTCCACCATGACAGACATGCCACTATTGCACCCATTGGCTCATTTGGCCTAGCTGGCCAATTGTAAGGCTTGCAGTGTCCACTGTTGAGTATCTTCACTGGTGGTATCTCTTTCTCCTACTGAAAGCACTTTTTTTTTTTTTTTTTTTCCAAAGTAGGGTCTCACTCTAGCTCAGGCTGACCTGGAATTCACTATGTAGTCTCGGGGTGGCCTTGAACTCATGGCGATCCTCCTACCTCTGCCTCCCAAGTGTTGGGATTAAAGGTGTGCACCACCACGCCCACCTGGCTAGTCTCAGCACTTTGACAAGCTTTGGGTCTCCTCAGTAGTTGCCTCCATCTGCAAAAGGTGAGAGCAGCAGGAATCTATGTGCATAGATTTAGGAGGCAATTCACTGAGAACAATATAGCCAATTAGCCGCACAAGAGTAAGAGCTTTCCTCCTAGGGCCCCTGGCCTCTCCCGCTAGAAGGTTTCCAGTACCACATCGAATCCCCTCCCACGGAACAGATCTAAAATCTAGTCAGACAACAGTTGGTTACCCCCATAATGGTCATGCCACAATTGGTGCATCTTGCCTGGCTGGCCGGTTGTACAGCTCACAGGGTCCCCCAGTGGGTAAGGTTGTCGGTGACCCTTCTCCCCCAGTACACAGTTCCAGCAGCGTAACACCTAGCCAGTAGGGGGAAGGGCCCGGTCCCGTTCTGGCTCCATTGCTTCGTGTCCTGTAATAGAAGCAAGCACACCGGGCTCTGTAACATGCGTTCTGAGAGTTGCACTCAGGTCCTTGTGCTTGTGGGGTTATAATACTTTACTGACTAAGCTATCTCCCCAACTCCTTTTCTTTTTCTTTTTTTCTTTTTTTTTTTTTTTTTTTGGTTTTTCGAGGTAGGGTCTCACTCTAGTCCAGGCTGACCTGGAATTCTCTATGTAATCTCAGGGTGGTCTCGAACTCACAGCAATCCACCTACTTCTGCCTCCCAAGTGCTGGGATCAAAGGCGTGCAGCACCATGCCTGGCTTTCCCCAACTCCTTTTAAAAGAATAAAATTTGGGCACGGTGGTGCACACCTTTAATCCCAGCACCCAGAAGGCAGAGGTAGGAGGATCACCATGAGTTCAAGTCCACCCTGAGACTACACAGTGAATTTTAGGTCAGACTGGGCCAGAAAGAAAAAAGAAAAGAAAAAAGACAGGGTTGGATACATGGTTTAGTGGTTAAGGTCCTTGCTTGCCTGCAAAGCCGAAGGGCCCAGGATCAGTTCTCCAGAACCTTCCTAAACTGCACACACCATGCGTCTGGAGTTCATGTACAGTGGCTAGAGGCTGTGGTGTGCCCATTCTCTCTCTCTCTCTCTCATAAATAAATAAAAATAGGGCTGGGGCTAGAGAGGTGGCTTAGTGATTAAGGTGTTTGCCTGCAAAGCCAAAGGACCTCGGTTTTACTCTACAGGATCCACATAAGTCAGAAACACAAGGGACGCAGATATCTGGAGTTCATTTGTGATGGCTGGAGGTTCTGGTATGCCCATTCTCATCCCCCCCGCCTCTTTCTCTCTGTCAAATAAATTAAGTAATTAAATATATTTTAAAAAATAGGGCTGGAGAGATGGCTTAGTAATTAAGGCACGTACTGTGAGCCAAAGGACCAAGATTCAATTCTCTAGGACCCACATAAGCCAGAGTCACAAGGTGGGGCTTGTGTCTGGAGTTTGTTTGCAGTGGCTGGAGGTCCTGGTGTGCTACCAATTCCCTCTCTGTGTTTCTTTTTCTCTCTCTCTCAAATAAATAAAAATAAAATATAAAAAAATACATAAATAAAGCCGAGCATACTAGCTCATACCTTTAATCCCAGCACTTGGGAAGCTGAGATAAGAGGATTGCTGTGAGTTAAAGGCCAGTCTGAGACTCCAGAGTGAATTCCAGGCCAACCTAGGCTACAGTGAGATCCTATCTCAAAAAAAAAAAGGCGGGGGGGGCAAGGGGAGAAGGCTCAGCAGTTAAACACGTGCCTGTAAAGCCAAAGGACCCAGGTTTGATTTCCCAGAGCCCATATAAGCCAGATGCACATGGTGGTGCATGTGTCTGGAGTTTGTTTACACTATCTAGGGGTTCTGGTGCACCCATTCTTTCTCTCTCTCTCATAAATAAATATTAAAACTATTAAAACAAGAATAAAGCTGGGCATGATGGTGCATGCCTTTAATCCTTGCATTCTGGAGGCAGGGGTGAGAAGATCGCCATGAGTTCAAGGCCACTCTGAGACTATATAGTGAATTCCAGGTCAGCCTGAGCTACAGTGAGACCCTACCTCAAAACAAAACAAAACAAAACAAAAAAGAATAAAAACATCTGGGCATGGTGGCACACATGCCTTTAATTCCAGCACTTAGGAGACAGAGGTAGGAGGATCACCATGGGTTTGAAGCCAGCCTGAGACTACATAGTGAATTCCAGGTTAGCATGGACTAGAGTGAGACCCTACCTCGAAAAGCCAAATAAAGAAAATGTAACCGGGTGTGGTGATATATGCCTTTAATCCCAGCTCTTGAGAGACAGAGGTGGGAGGATCACAGGGAGTGGGAGGCCACCCTGAGACTCGAGGCCACCCTGAGACTACAGAGTGAATTCTAAGTCAGCCTGAGCTACAGTGAGAAAGAAAGAAAAGAAGATGTGGCTGGAATCGTGCCTATGAAGCACTTGGGAGGTGGAGGCAGGAGGATCCGAAGTTTTCCTTGGCTATACAAGTTTGAGGCCAGCTGGGCTACATGAGACCCTGCCTTTAAAGAAAGAAAGCAGGCAGTATGGAAGGAAGAAAGCAAGGAAGGATAGAAGGAAAGAGAGAGAAAGAGAAGTGAATAAACTATGGACCTTAAATAAAGATATAACCTTATTGGTCCATCAATTGTGAAAGATGTACACATCAATGTCAGGGGAAAGTGGGTGCTGGAGGAAAGGCTAATAAGAGAAATCTCTCACATCCCCCTCCCCCTCAAATAAATAAATAAAAAGGACTGGAGAAATAGGTTAGAGGTAAAGGTGCTTGCCTGCAAAGACAAAGGCCAAGGTTCCATTCTCCAGAACCTACAAAAGCCAGGTGCACAAGATGGCACACGCATCTGGAGTTCATTTGTAGTGCTGGAGGCCCTGGCGTGCTTATTCTCTCTCTCAAACAAATAAGTAAAAATTAAGAGCTGGAGAGATGGCGTAGCGGTTAAGCGCTTGCCTGTGAAGCCTAAGAAGCCCAGTTCTAGGCTTAATTCCCCAGGACCCACGTTAGCCAGATGCACAAGGGGGCACACGTGTTTGGAGTTCGTTTGCAGTGGCTGGAGGCCCTGGCGTGCCCATTCTCTCTCTCTCTCTCTCTCTCTCTTACTCTCTCTGTCTTAATTTTTAAAAATTAAGAGAAATCTATGCTAACTGCTCAGTTTCTTTGTATATCTAATTGTTTTATTTCTAAAACATAAAGACTATTAATAAAAATGATAGTAAGGGTCGGAGAGGCTTAGCAGTTAAGGTACTTCCCTGAAAAGCCAAAGGACCCAAGTTTGATTCTCCAGGACCTACATAAGCCAGATGCACACAGTGGCACATGTGTCTGGAGCTTGTTTTCAGTACCTAGAGGCCATGGTGCTCCCATTATCTTTCCCTCTCTCTTTTTCTTTTTTCTTCCTCTCCCCCTCGCTGCATTTCTCTCTCAAATAAATAAAAGTAAAATACAAAAATTTTGTTAAAGTTATATTTAGCTGGGTCTGGTGGTACACGCCTTTAATCCCAGCACTTAGGAAGCAGAGGTAGGAGGATTGCCGTGAGTTTGAGGCCATTCTGAGACTACATAGTGAATTCCAGGTCAGCCTGAGCTACAGTGAAACCCTACCTCAAAAAAAAAACGAAACGAAAACAAAATTACAGGTTTATTTAGCTGGGCATGGTTGCGCATGCCTAAAGTCCCATCACTCTGTAGTCTCAGGGGGGCCTCAGACTCATGGTGATCCTCCTACCTCAGCCTCCTGAGTGCTGGGCTTAATGGTGTGAACCACCACGCCTTTATGCATATTTTAATGAAATACTAATCTTCCATTAGTGCCTCTGAGTCACCCAGATTCACTGACCACTTTAAACTTCATTGATAAGAGAGAACTTGAGGACAATGTTCCTAGTCTCTGACCCTAAACTCTCTGGGCTTCCAGACTCCATACTTCAAGGCAAAGCATTTAACATCAACTCAGCAACCTCCAGCTCTCCCCACCGCCGTCCAAGACACCCTGGGAGCAACTGTTAGGAGGCAAGGCTGCAGTTGTCTTTGTCTTGTGTCTGCCTGTCAAGCTGAGCTCTCCACAGCAGTAGGAAGGGCAGCAAGCTGGAATTAAGTGGGGCAACAGATGGTGGGAACATGTCTCCTCGATGCTCAGCTGCACTGTCCAGCCTGCCAAGCTGTGTACATTTCAAAATGTTTGAGGTTCAACTAGAGGAGACCAGTAATGATTTTAAATCACTTGCTGAAACACATGGCTAATCCTTGGGTAGCCAGAGGAGAAGGCTTTGAAACTCAACTTAAATCCAGTGGGAGGAACAAGGAAATCTTGCATCCCTTCTCAGCTTCCACCCACACCAAGCCATCCTGGGGGCAGTTAAGTGTTTGTTTAGGACCTCAATGCGCATTCTGCTTTTAAAACTGTCAATATTTTGGTCTATGCATTGATTTGGGATGAAGATGGAGTGGGGAATTTAGGCTTGGATCCTGAAAAATTGTGCACCCCAGCATTTCCTCTTTGTTCAACCTGCTTCATAACTTCAGTCAGTTCTTACTCCTCATCCTGGTTCAGGTCTTTCTTATTTCTTGGATAAATTCTGCTGGCAGTCTTGTACAGTTGCTTTTCAGTCCTGTGTCACCAGGCTCCTCACTCCGCTACACACAAAGTGGTGTATGCATTTGGAGTTTGTTTGCAGTGGCAAGAGGACTTGGCATGCCCATACTCCCATTTCTCTCTCACACACAAATAAATTTAAAAATAATGTCCAAGGGCTGGAAAGATGGCTTAGCGGTTAAGGCATTTGTCTGCAAAGCCAAAGGATCACAGTTAGGTTCCCCAGGACCCACATAAGCCGATGCACAAGGTGGCACATGTGTCTGGAGTTCTTTTGCAGTGGCTAGAGGCCCTGGGGCACCCATTCTCTCTCTGCCTCTTTCTCTCTCATACATAAGTAAAATTTAAAAAATAATGTCTAAAAAATCTTGTGACATCATTGGGGTTCCCATATAAACCACAAAATGCCAAGTTTAATTTGAATTTTTAAGTATTAAATAATTTTAGTATAAGAATATCCTATGACCCAAAAGACACCATAGTG
This sequence comes from Jaculus jaculus, assembly GCF_020740685.1. Classification (NCBI taxonomy): domain Eukaryota; kingdom Metazoa; phylum Chordata; class Mammalia; order Rodentia; family Dipodidae; genus Jaculus; species Jaculus jaculus. The sequence continues at coordinate 144,272,236 of NC_059108.1, read as the reverse complement.
CTGAGGTGTTCAGCATTGAAATATCTCTAGCGCAACTTTTAAAGATCGGGGTCCATTGCAGAGGAAGGGGCAGAAAGAATGTAAGAGCCGAAGGGAAGGTAGGACTGTTTACAACACAATCATCCAGACAGAAATTGGTCTTGATATCTATGACCTCACAGTACCTAGCAATTCCTTCACAAGACCCACATGATAGGAGGAAAAGATGATGACATCAAAATAAAAGATTAGGGCTGATGGGTTGGCTTAGCACTTAAGGCATTTGTCTGCAAAGCCAAAGGACCCAGGTTTGATTCCCCAGGACCCATGTGCCTCCATACCTGGCTCCTGAAATTCAAATTTTACTGGAAATCCTACGTTTTTATCTACTGATCCAGACAACCCCAGAAGTAGTGGAAAGCTAACAAAGTAGGGGAGAGGGGAAGATGTCAAACGACACCATGGCAATGGGAACGATACTATTCAGACTGTGGGAAGCTTTGGTCTGTTTTCTGTTGTCAGTAGCAGCATAATACCACCAGCTAGTGAAAGGAAAGAGATTTTGGCTCACAGTTCTGGTCCAAAGTCCAAGGGAACATCTGGTGATGGCCTTCTTGCTGGCAGAATCTCAACATCACAAATCAAAAGACTGGAAAACTGGGAGTGTGTGTGTGTGTGTGTGTGTGTGTGTGTGTGTGTCCCCATGTGTCTTGGTCTTTATTTCTCTTAGAAAGTCACCAATATTCCATCTCAATCTTTAATTCCAATCACCTCCTGAAGGCTTCATCTGTAAAGATCACTGTTAGATTGTCTCCACCTTTTCTTTTGATTTCTTTCTTTGTTTCATTATTTTATTTTTTCTCTGAGACAGAGTCCTATATCCCAGGCTGGCCTCCAGTGCGGTGCTGGGAGATCAAACCCAGGACTTCACACATGCTAGGCCAGCACTCTACCAAGTAATAAGCTTCATTCCCAGCCCTGTCTTGACCCTTTTTTTTTTAATTTTTTTTTATTATTATTTATTTATTTGAGAGCAACAGACACAGAGAGAAAGACAGATAGAGGGAGAGAGAGAGAGAATGGGCGCGCCAGGGCTTCCAGCCTCTGCAAACGAACTCCAGACGCGTGCGCCCCCTTGTGCATCTGGCTAACGTGGGACCTGGGGAACCGAGCCTCGAACCGGGGGTCCTTAGGCTTCACAGGCAAGCGCTTAACCGCTAAGCCATCTCTCCAGCCCTTGACCCTCTTAACACCTTGAAATAGGCATTAAATTTCAATACCTGAAATTTTGGGCAACATACTTAAACTACATCCAAAGCATTGTGGGGGGGGGAGAGAAAGAAGAAGGGAGGGACGAAGAGAGAGAGAGAAGATTGACAGTAGGTACAGCCACTGCTTAATTAATTGGCTCCAGGCTTCTCCGCTCCCTCTGTGTCCTGCCTACCCTGTACAGTCCTGCAAGAGCAAGCCACGTGACTTCAAGGAAGCCAGGGAGGAGTAAGGTGAGGAGGAGAGAAGAACTGAAGTCCTGCTGTGGACAGGATATGATCAGAGCCAAGGCGTAGCAACGGCAATGTAAGAGGCCTCTTGAGAAGAAGCAGAAATGTGAACTGGAGAGATGGCTTAGCGGTTAAGGCGCTGGCCTGTAAAGCCAAAGGACCCAGGTTTGATTCCCCAGGAGCCACGTGAGCTGGATGCACAAGGGGGCACAGGTGCCTGGAGTATGTTTGCAGCACCTGTCTCATTCTATCTGCCTTTCCTTGACTCTCTCAAGTAAATGAAATTTTAAAAAGGAAGCAGAAATGCTTTAAAAAGTGGGTGATTAGTGACTTTGCAGAGTGATGTGTGGTGTATGCTCCCCATTTTGTGATAAGAATACCTCTGAAGACCGCGCGTGGTGGCGCACGCCTTCAATCCCTGCACTCGGGAGGTAGAGGTAAGAGGCTCACTGTGAGTTCAAGGCTACCCTGAGACTAGGTAATGAATTCCAGGTCAGCCTGGGGTCGAGTGAGACCCTACCTCGAAACACAAAACAAAACAAAAAGAATGCCTTTGAGCAGGCGGAGTTGGAGGCTGGGCTAGATCTCTGAGAAATAACTGTGGCTCAGAAAGTCATGCTGACTTCAGACCCTGTTCCACCTCATTCTGTTTAGCTGTCACCCCACCACAAGTCCCACAAGTGTGCAGTCCGTGTTTGTGGCTTTAGATTTCTCTTTGCCTGCTAAAGCACCTGTCACTTCATTTGTGCTGTGGATGTAGCCTCCATTGTCCTTTGCAGACGGTGGTGTTTCGATATAACAAATGTACTTCTTAGACACAATGGCCTCCTAAGACACTGCATTTCCGCGCCATGAAGGAATGCTGCAGCCTTAGAACCAAGCTCACCGCAGCAGAAGGACGTGCGTCTCTTTCTCAGGGAGATACGCACTCCCCAAACGATGGGGATGGAAAGCCCAGGCTGCTTCCTGTTTTCATTTGCAGCTCTACTCCGAATGCTTGTGGTGACACGGGCTGCAACGAGACTCACATCCCATTAATGGCAACCTTGGAAGAAGAACCTGGAAGAACGCATCGGGAAGTGAGGGTGACCAACAGTCGCTCTGGGGAGGGACTCGCTGCCTGGGCAGGTCTGAGCTGTTCACTCGAGAAAAAGAAAGCAGAGACGAGCAACAGCTCTTTTCTTTTTCTTCATGCAATTTATTAACATGTTCAAGTTCCCTTAATCTTAGAACAAATTACGGTAGAATTTTAAATCTCGGGAACTGGAGAGATGGCTCAGCAGTTAAAGCATTTGCCTGCAAAGCCTAGCTACCTGGGTTCAATTCCCCAGTAAAGCCAGAAGCACAATATAGTGCACGCAGGCTAGAGAGATGGCTTAGCGGTTAAGCGCTTGCCTGTGAAGCCTAAGGACCCTGGTTCGAGGCTCGGTTCCCCAGGTCCCACGTTAGCCAGATGCACAAGGGGGCGCACGCGTCTGGAGTTCGTTTGCAGAGGCTGGAAGCCCTGGCGCGCCCATTCTCTCTCTCTCCCTCTATCTGTCTTTCTCTCTGTGTCTGTCGCTCTCAAATAAAATAAATAAAAATTAAAAAAAAAAAAAAGTACAGAAACGGGACTCGACATATAACCATCAGTGGTTAAGTAGCCTGCCGGCAGAGTCAAAGGACCCAGTTTTGATTCCCCAGTACCCAGGTAAAGCCAGATGCACAAAGTGGTGTGTGCATCTGGAGGTCGTTTGCAGAGACTAGAGGTCCTAGCATGCCCATTCTCTCTCTCTCCTCCTCCTCTTTTTCCCTATTTCTCTCTCTCTCAAAAATAAGTAAATAAAAATACCTACAGAAACAAAGAAGCAGCCAGGCTGAAGAGATGGTTCAGGTGGTGAAGTGCTTGCTACTCAAGTTTAGGGACATGAGTTCGCATCCCCACCACCCATATAAAAGTTGGGTGGGCATGGATTACCGAGCCAGCCAGGTGCTCATGGAAGCTACGTTTGAACGCCTCATCTGGATCAGAGGCTCAGACTCCACAAGGAAACCCACCCTGAACTAGGAGCAGCCCTAGAGACCCAAGGAATTTGAAAGCAGTTTCTAAATGTAAACAAATGGGGGGGGGGCAGGTGTAGTGGCGCACACCTTTAATCCCAGCGCTCAGGAGGCAGAGGTAGGAGGATCACCATGAGTTCAAGGCCACCCTGAGACTACATAGTGAATTCCAGGTCAGACTGGGCTAGAGTGAGACCCTACCCCTCACTCCATCTCCTGTTACCCTGGGGACCCTCAGCAGAGTCATGGTAATCACTGTGGGGTTATGAAGGTCTCAGTCAGTCCCTATAGAGTAGTGAGGAACCATGCCTCAGACTACTCCTGCTTGCTTTGTGGATTTTACAGTCTTTCCACCCCCTGTCCTTTGTGCTCTTAACAACCTTTTTCCTGCTCATACCTAGCTCAAAATAGCTTATAAAATTGGCTAAACACATCAGGTGTGATGGCACATGCCTTTAATCCCAACACTGGGGAGGCTGAGGTAGGAGAATCACTAAGAGTTCGAGGCCAGCCTGAGACTACATAGCAAATTCCAGGTCAACCTGAGCTAGAATGAAACCCTACCTCGGAAAGAAAGAAAGAAAGAAAGAAAGAAAGAAAGAAAGAAAGAAAGAAAGAAAGAAAGAAAGAAGGAAGGAAGGAAGGAAGGAAGGAAGGAAGGAAGGAAGGAAGGAAGGAAGGAAGGAAGGAAGGAAGGAAGGAAAGAAAGAAAGAAGGAAAGAAAGAAGGAAAGAAAGAAGGAAAATTGGCTAAGCCCTTTACCTCAGGGAATTTCTGAGCTTCCTCCCATTCCTTTGCCTCAATTCCAATTGCCTCCATTTCCAGGATTTTCTCTGTAAGCAGCAGCAACATCTAGCTGGGTATTGGTTATACCTCCACTTGTGACATGACTGCCTCCTCTCCCTTTGCTCCTTAGTCCCCCCACATTGGCAATTGATCACCCATTCAGGCCTGGCCACCCCACCCAGGAAAACACTCACTGTGCCAGTCTGCTATCTGAGATAGATCAGATGGTTTTGTGAGCTCCCTTTATTTATTTTGGTCCTTTCTTTCTTTCTTTCGTTTTAATTTTTTAATTTTTTTAAATTTTTTGAGATAGGGTCTCACTCTAGCCCAGGTTGACCTGGAATTCACTATGTAGTCTCTGCTCTGCCCAGCCTCAAACTCACAGTGATCCTGCTACCTCTGACACGCAAGTGCTGGGGATGAAAGGTGTGCACCCACCACACCAGGTGCTTTTCTAATTTATTTATTTAATACCTTTTTTGTTTTGTTTTGTTTTTTGTTTTTTGAAGTAGAGTCTCACTCTAGCTCAGCGTGACCTGGAATTCACTATGTAGACTAAGGGTGGCTTTGAACTCACAGTGATCTTCCTACTTCTGCCTCTTGAGTGCAGGGATTAAAAGCATATGCTACCGCACCCAATTTATTCAATACCTTTATTGAGATACAGTTCACACCCCGTAAAATCCACCCTTCTTAAAAGGTGCAATACAGTAGTTTTGGAATATGTACAGAGTTGGGCAACCATCACTATTACGTAATTCTAGAACATTTTTACACTTCCCAAAAGGCATCCCATTAACAGGGGCTCTCCATTCCCACTTCCCGTCAGCTCTTGGCTACACTGATCTAGTTTCTGTCTCTGTATCTCATCTTAATACATGTGGGAGCATACGGTGGTGAATGCCTTAACCTTAGTGTTCAGGAGGCTGAAGCAGGAGGATCATGAGTTTAAAGCCAGCCTTGGCTATATAGCAAGACCATGTTAAAAAAAAAGGGGGTGCTGGAGGGATGGCTTAGCGGTTAAGGTGTTTGCCTGCAAAGCCAAAGGACCCTGGTTCGATTCCCCAGGACCCATGTTAGCCAGATGCACAAGGGGGAGCACACATCTGGAGTTTGTTTGCAGTGGCTGGAGGCCCTGGTGCGCCCATTCTTTCTCTCTCTCTCCCTCCCTCTTTCTTTGTCAAATAAATAAATAAAAGAAGAAGAATCAAGCCAAGTGTGGTGGTGCAAGCCTTTAATCCTAGCACTTGGGAGACAGAGGTAGAAGGATTGCCATGAGTTTGAGGCCACCCTGAGACTACATAGTGAATACCAGGTCAGCAAAACTCTACCTCGAAAAAACAAACAAACAAAAAATCAAAGAAAGAAGAAGGCAGAAGAGATTTCTCAGTGGTTAGAGCTATTTGTTAGCAAAGTCTGCCAGCATAGGCCTAGGTTCAATTCCCCAGCCACCCACATAAAGCCTGATGCAAAAAGTAATGCAAGCATCTGACTTTCAGTTTGCAGTGGCAGTGGATCCTGGCACCTGCCTGCCTGCCCTCCATGTACAAATAAATATTTTTATTTTTATTTTTAAAAAAATTATTGTTGCTGGGCATGGTGGTGCACACCTCTAATGCCAGCACTTGGAAGGCAAGAGATGGGGATCAACATGAATTTAAGGCCACCATGAGACTACATAGTGAATTCCAGGTCAGGCTGAGCTACAGTGAGATCCTACCTCGAAAAAAAAAAAGCCCAATGCTTTATGTGGGCAGCTGAGAAATTGAATGCAGGTTGGCAGGTTTTGCAAGAAAGCACCTTTAGCTGCCAAGCCATCGCCCTAGGCCTACTAATAAAGACATAATTTTAGGGCTGAAGAAATGCCTTGGTGATTAAGACACTCGCCAGCGAAGCCTGAGGACCCATGTTCAACTCCCTAGGTCCCATGTAAGCCAGACACACAAGGTGACGCAAGAGCAAAGGTCACGCATGCAAACAACGTGGTGCAGGTGTCTGGAGTTCAATTGCAGCGGCTGGCACGCCAGTTCTCTTCTCTCTCTTTCCCTCTCTCTGTCCCGTTTAAAAAAGAAAAAGAAAATAATTTTAAAAGAAAAGAGTCATGCTGTGCACACCTTTAGTCCCAGCACTCAAGAGGCTGAGGATTATCATGAATTTGAGGCCAGCCTGGGGCTACAGAGTGAGTTTACCTGGGTGGGGGGATAAAGAAACAAAGTGGGATCTTACAATCCATGTGACCTTTTGCACGTGGGTTCTATATAGAAATCCAGTGAGATTTCTGTTTTAAAGCAGTGTCTGGCTTCTTTCACATAGCAGGCTGTTGTCGCTGGCCTGGGTATATCTAGGGGCCTTGTCCGTGGTAGGCATGTGCTCTACCACTGAGCTACACCCCTAATCCAACACAATGCAGTGTTTTTATACTTCATCTATATTTTATTATATTTTTTTTTCCTTTTTGGTTTTTCAAGGCAGTGTCTTGCTCTAGCCTGGGGTGACCTGGAATTCACGACGTAGTCTCAGGCTAGCCTCAAACTCACAACAACTCCAGAGTGCTATAACTAAAGGCTTGCGCCACCACTTCCAGCATTTTTTTTTTTTTTTTTTTTTTTGAGGTCGGGTCTCACTCTAGCTCAGGCTGACCTGGAATTCACTATGTAATCTCAGAGTAGCCTCAAACTCACAAGGCAATCCTCCTACCTCTGTCTCCTGAGTGCTGGGATTAATGGAGTGCACCATCACACCCAGCTTCCCAGCAGGTTTTAACACCTCTTTGGACATTGTGTGGGACAATCTCCTCAGACCTCAATCCTGAGGAAGAAAGAATAAAATTGCAGAACTCTTGGGAGGGGGGCCTCGTTGTTGGCCAAATTGTCACTTTCCCACAGGCCTGACCACCCAGGGCCCGTGTGCCTCTGTGTGGCTCAGTTCTCTGCGGTTTTCATTATTGAGGTCAGCCATTGTCTAAGCCATTGTCTGCCAGGATTCTTGGGCTTGGAATTCTTCCTTATGCCTTTGAGCAAATAATATTGCATTTTTCCCTCTCTGAATACTGCATTCCTTAATCTTTGAATTGGTGGCAATCTTTTCCCAATAGAACATTTGTTCTCAGATTTGTCAGCAAATCCTCAACCTTTTTATTTGGACCCTTTACAAAATAATGAACAAATTCAATAATCTAACTTTATTTTTCACTTGGTTAAATTTAGTTTAGATTTAGTACCCAGAAAAAAGCAAGGCCAGAAAGAAATATAATTTAGGGACTGGAGATCTAATACCTAACAACCGGTTTCAATTCCTCAAGACCCACACAATGCCAGATTCACAAAGTGGTCCATGCATCTAGAGTTCTTTTGCAATAGCCAGAAACCCTGGCATACCCATTCATTCTCTCTCTTTCTTTGGAGATCATATATATATATATATATATATATATATATATATATATATATATATCACACACACACACACACACACACACACATATATATATATATATATATATATTTTTTTTTTTTTTTGAGGTAGGAATAAAGGCCTATACCACCACACCGGCCTAAAAAATTTTTTTTTATTTTATTTTTTTGTTTATTTCAGAGCGACAGACAGAGAAAGAGGCAGAGAGAAAGAGAGAATGGTTGTGCCAGGATCTCCAGCCACTACAAATGAACTTCAGATGCATGCACCACCTTGTATATCTAGCTTATGTGGGTCCTGGGGAACCAAGCCTTGAACCGGAGTCCTTTGGGTTCACAGGCAAGCGCTTAAGCACTAAGCCATCTCTCCAGCCCCCCCCCAAAAGAATTTTTAATTGCCTAGTGTGGTGGCACATGCCTTTAATCCTAGCACTCGGGAGGCAGATATAGGAGATCACTGTGAATTTGAGGCTAGTCTGAGACTCCATAATGAATTTAAGGTCAGACTGGGCTAGAGTGAGACCCAACCTTGAAAAAACAAAAAGAGAAAGAAAGATAATTTGAGCCTGATGTATCTTTGCACATGAAGCCATTAATATTCCCTCCACCTTGATATGGGTTCTCACTATGCATGCCAGGTTGATCTCAAGCTGGCAATCCTGTGCCTCAGTCTTCCAAATGCTGAGAAACCAGCATGTCAGCCTTTGTTTGTTTGTTTGTTTGTTTTTCAAGGTCGGGTCCTGCTCTAGCCCAGGCTGATCTGGAGTTCACTATGTAGTCCTAAAGTGACCTTGAACTCATAGTAATCACCTTAGCCTCCCAAATTCTGGGATTAAAAGCATGCACCCACCACACCCTGCACTTTATCCTTTTTTGAACCAAACATCCAATTTGTAAATTTCTACAGAAAGGTAATCATCTTCCCTAATGAACGAGCCCCCAAATCTGGCCACGCCAAGTCTTCACCTTCCAGTAGGTCAGCGTACATACTAGGCAGGGACAGCGAGTCACGCTTCCAGGAGAGTTTCTTTTTTGTTGTTGTTTTTCCCTCTTTGGAGACAGGATTGTCACTATGTACCCCAGACTGACCTACTGACCTTAAACTCAAGAGTGTCCCAAGGGCTGCAATTACAGGGGAGTGCTGCCATGCCTGGGCGCACTAGAATTGTCTCCAGGCACTAAACCTGTACTTTTCTTTCCCTCTTTCTATCTTTCTTTCTTTCTTTCAAAGATTTTATTTTTGTTTATTTATTAGAGACAGAGAGAGGGGGAGAGAGTGAGAACGAGCGTGCCAGGGCTGCAAGCCACTGCAAACAAACTGCAGACACATGTGCCACCATGTGCATCTGGTTTACATGGGACCTGGAGAACTGAACTGGGATCCTTAGGCTTCGCAGTCATGTGCCTTAACTGCTAAGCCATGTCTCCAGCCCCCCCTTTTTTTTAAAGGTAGGGTCTCACTGTAGCCCAGGCTGACATGGAATTCACTATATAGTCTCAGGCTGGTCTTGAACTCATGGCAATCTTCCTACCTCTGCCTCCCAAGTGCTGGGATTAAAGGCATGTAACACCATACCTGGCTTTTACTTTTTTTATTTTTATTTTTTTTAATTTTGTTTATTTTTATTTATTTATTTCAGAACAACAGAGAGAGAGAGAGAAGCAGATAGAGAAAGACAGAATGGGTGCGCCAGGGCCTTCAGCCACTGCAAACGAACTCCAGACGCGTGCGCCCCCTTGTGCATCTGGCTAACGTGGGACCTGGGGAATCGAGCCTCGAACTGGGGTCCTTACGCTTCACAGGCAAGCGCTTAACCGCAAAGTCATCTCCCTAGCCCCGCACCTGGCTTTTAAAAACTATTTTTCTATTCTATTCTATCCTTTTGTTTGTTTGTTTTTGTTTTTTGAGGTAGGGTCTCCCTCTAGCCCAGGCTGACTACTAGCAATTCACTATGTAGTCTCAGGCTGGCCTCTAACTCACGATCCTCCTACAAAGGTGTACACCACCAGGCCTAGATCTTTTCCAATTTTTTTTTTTTAAGTTTTTCAAGGAAGGGTCTCACTCTAGCCCAGGCTGACCTGGAATTCACTATGTAGTCTCAGGGTAGCCTCAAACTCTCATCGATCCTCCTACCTCTACCTCCCTAGTGCTGGGATTAAAGGTGTGTGTCACCACTCCCGGCACCATTTTTTTTTGTTGTTGTTGTTTATTTGTATTTATTTGAGAGTGACAGGCATAGAGAGAAAGAGGCAGACAGAGAGAGAGAATGGGTGTGCCAGGGCCTCCAGCCACTGTAAACGAACTGCAGATGCGTGTGCCCCCTTGTGTATCTGGCTAACGTGGGTCCTGGGGAATCGAGCCTCGAACCTGGGTCCTTAGGCTTCACAGGCAAGCGCTTAACCGCTAAGCCATCTCTCCAGCCCTTTTTTTTTTTTTTTCTTTTTGGCTTTTCAAAGTAGGGTCTCACTGTAGCCCAGGCTGACCTGGAATTCACTATGTAGTCTCAGGGTGGCCTTAAACTCATGGTGATCCTCCTACCTCTGCCTCCCGAGTGCTGGGATTAAAGGCATGTGCCACCACGCCCGGCTTTCAATTTTTTTAAAGGATTATTTATTTTTAACATTATGCCTGAAAGAAATGGTGGTAAGGAATGTCTAATTTTTTTAATGATTTATTTTTATTTGTTTATTAGAGACAGAAAGAGGGAAGAAAAGAGAGAGTGAAAATGGGTGCTCCAGGGCTTCTAGCCATCACAAATGAACACCAGGCACATGTGCCACCATGTGCATCTGGTTTATATGGGACCTAGAGAATTGAACCTGGCTCCTTAGGCTTTGCAGGCAAGTGCCTTAACCACTAAGCCATCTCTTCAGCCCCTGTCTTTTGTTTGTTTGTTTGTTTAGTTTTTCCAGGTAGGGTCTCGCTCTAGCTCAGGCTGACCTGGAATTCATTCTGTAGTCTCAGGGTGGCCTTGAACTCATGGCGATCCTCCTACCTCTGCCTCTGGAATGCTGGGATTAAAGGCCGGACCCCATTTCTATTTTGTAATTAGTATATTTTATTTCAGCAGCAGCAGCAGCAACAACAATAATAAAGTAAGCTAATTCCTCAAATCCTTAGTGTGAATTCAAATGCATGTTCAGAATTTTAAGAATATGTGGCCAGGGCTGGAGGGATGGCTTAGCGGTTAAGGCATTTGCCTGCAAAGCCAAAGGACCCCGGTTCTTTTCTCCAGGACCCGCGTTAGCCAAATGCATGAGGAGGCACATGTGTCTGGAGTAGATTTTCAGTAGCTGGAGGCCCTGGCACACCCATTCAATCTCTCTCCCTCTTTCTCTGTCAAATAAATAAATAAATAAATTTTAATAAAACAATATGTGGGGCTGGAGAGATGGCTTAGCGGTTAAGTGCTTGCCTGTGAAGCCTAAGGACCCCAGTTCGAGACTCAATTCCCCAGGACCCACGTTAGCCAGATGCACAAGGGGGCGCAAGCATCTGGAGTTCGTTTGCAGTGGCTGGAGGCCCTGGCTCGTCCATTCTCCCTCTCTCTCTCTCTCTCTCTCTCTCTCTCTCTCTGCCTCTTTCTATCTGTTGCTCTCAACTAAATAAAGAAAAGTAACAACAAAAAAATTAAAAAAAAAAAAAAAACAATATGTGGCCAAAAGCACACATTTGAATCTGCTGCTGCGCAGGCAAACTTAAAAATAAGCAGCCTCTAATGGAACAGAAGCAAACCAAAAGTCTGCAGCTGAAGCAAGCGAGGCCCAGCCCTACATTCCAGGTCACAGGGCTCCATGCCAGAGCAGCCAGCCTACAGTGCTTCTGCGCCTCTGCTGGACAGTGAGGGAAGGTGCAGGCTCTGGTCAAAGGCAGACAGTGGGGGGGGGGGGGGAACCCTAGAGAGATATTTAAACATCCAAGGACATTTGGAAAAGTTTACCTCATTGCTTAAAACGTTCTGGAGGCACTTGCCATTACAGAGCACCGAATCATATTTCCTACCCACTTTTTAAACATAGATTTTTAAATTTATCAGAATTTATTTTAGGTATTTATGTATTAATAGAACCAGGTAAAAATACTGATTTGGAGTTAGGGAAATGGCTCAGTCATTAAAGGCACTACTTGCAAAGCCTGTCAGCCTGGGTTCAATTCCCTAGCACACACGTAAAGCCAGATGCACAAAGAGGCACATGCATCTGGAGTTTGCAGTGCCTACAGGCCTTGCCCTGTCTGTTCTCTCTCCCTCTATCTGCCTTTCTCCCAAATAATTAAATAAAGTAATTAAATATTTTAAAATATTAAAAAAGTATTTATTTTATTTGAGACACACACAGAGAAAGAGGCAAAGAGAGGGAGAATGGGTACATTGGGGCCTCTAGCCACTGCAAATGAACTCTAGACGCATGTACCACCTTATGCATCTGGCTTATGTAGGTACTGGGGAATCGAACCTGGGTCCTTAGGCTTCACAGGCAAGTGCCTTAACCACTGAACCATTTCTCCATAAAGGATTGCCATAAGTTCAAGGCCAGTCTGGACTACACAGTGATGGCACACGCCTTGAATCCCATCACTGCGGAGGCAGAAGTAGGAGGATCGCCATGAATTCAAGGCCACCCTGAGAATACACAGTGAGTTCCAGGTGAGCTTAGACTACAGTGAAACCCTACCTGGAAAAAAAGCCAAAATAAATAAATAAACAAATCAATCATTCGATTAACTTTTTTAAAAAGACACACAAACCCATCAATCAGGAAGTAGAGGCTGGAGGATCACCATGAGTTCAAGGCCACCCTGAGACTACATAGTAAGTTCCAGGTCAGCCTGGACTACAGTGAGACCCTACCTCAAAAAAATAAAATAAAATAAAAAACCACACAAGCGGTTAGAGATGGCTCAGCAGTTAAAGCACTTATCTGCAAAGCCTAGTGAGTAGGGTGCAATTCCCCAGGACCCCTGTAAAGCCAGATGCACAAACTGGCGCATGCATCTAGAGTTTGTTTGCAATGGCTAGATTCTTTGGCACACTCATTCTCTCTCTGTCTCTGCTTTCAAATAAACAAATAGGGCTGGAGAGATGGCTTAGAGGTTAAGCGCTTGCCTGTGAAGCCTAAGGACCCCAGTTCGAGGCTTATTTCTCCAGGACCCACGTTAGCCAGATGCACAAGGGGGCACACGCGTCTGGAGTTCGTTTGCAGTGGCCTGAGGCCTTGGCGCACCCATTCTCTCTGTCTCTCTATCTGCCTCTCTCTCTCTCTGTCTGTCGCTTTCAAATAAATAACTAAAAATACACAAAATTTTTTTAAAAAAAGGGCTGGAAAGATGGCTTAGCAGTTAAGGTGCTTGCCTGAGAAACCTAAGGACCCATGTTCAACACTCAGGTCCCACATCAGCCAGAAGCATAAGGTATTGCAAGCATGCAAGGTTGCACATGTGCACAAGGTGGCACGTGCATCTGGAGCCCAACTGCAGTGGCTGGAGGCCCTGGCATGCCAATTCTCTCTCTTTCTCTTTCCCATTAAAAAAAAAAAAAAAAAAAGCCAGACATGGTGGTGCACACCTTTAGTCCCAGAGGTAGGTGGATCACTGTGAGTTCAAGGCCAACCTGAGACGACGTAGTGAATTCCAGGTCAGCCTGGGCTACAGCGAGACCCTACTTCAAAATCCTTCCGCCAAACAAACAGAAAACCATGCACACAAGTTGAGACTGGAGGTATTGCTCAGTTAGTAGAGTGTTCACCTACCTGTGTGAAGAGCTGGGTTTGATTGCCAACACCCCATAGACTAGGTGTGGTGGTACATGCCTGTAATCCCAGCACTCAGGAGTTGGAGGCAGTTCAAGGGCATCCTCAGCTACATAGCAAGTTGGAGGCCAGTCTGGACTACTTGAAACCTTGGCAGTGAGGTACCACATTCTTTTTTGATGACTGAATAATCTACGTCATAAATGTATACAACTAACCATTTCTCATTTCTCCTTTGAGGAACCTTTAGATTGTTTCTGGGTTTTTTTGTTTTGTTTTGTTTTTTGAGGTAGGGTCTCGCTGTAGCCCAGGCTGACTTGGGATTCACTGCGTAGTCTCAGGATGGCCTCGGACTCGGAGATCCTCCTACCTCTGTCTCCTGAGTGCTGGGATTAAAGGCGTGCGCCACCAAGTCCCGGCTTTGTTTCTGGTTTTTAGCTATTACTAAAATGCTGTGTTGATGTCCTTACCAGCATCTTTTACAGTGTAGTCAGTTTTATTTATTTATTTATTATTTGGTTTCTTTAAGGTAAGGTCTCGCTCTAGCCCAGGCTGATTTGGGATTCACTATGGAGTCTCAGGGTGGCCTCAAACTCACAACAATCCTCCTACCTCTGCCTCTCAAGTGCTGGGATTAAAGGCGTGTGCACTATCACGCCCAGCATCTAATTCTTTTTTCAAGGTGGGGTCTCACTCTGTCAGCTGTGGAGAGCACGTGATAAAGCAAACTGCTAACCTCATGCCCAGGAAGTCAAGAAGAAGCAGAAGAGCCTGGGTGCTCCGCTATCCCCCTCAAGGACACATCCCCAGTGACCTAAAGGAATTCCTCAAGACCCCTTCTCCTAAAAGCTCTGCCATTTCCCAACAGCACCATCTTGTAGACAAGGCCTTTAACACATGGGCCTTGGGGGGACAGTTGTGAAAGAGCACGGGAACCCACAGAGAGTGCCCATGCTCCATTTCAAATAATGGAAACCAGCAGAAGGATAATTAACACTTACTAAACCACAAGGAGGGCGTGAAATGTGATTCAGTCATTACCTCGTTGTATATTCACAACAACTTGATGAGGAGGCAAGTACTGTTACCATATCCACTATCCAGAAAAGGAGCTGAGGGTGACAGAGGTGACTTCCATAGCTGATGCAGCCAGGGTCCAAGGGTAGCTGTCTAGCCTTTAGGATTTCTTTTTTAAAAATATTTTATTTATTTATTTATTAGAGAGAGAAGCAGGCAGAGAATGAGCACGCCAAAGCCTCTAGCCACTGCAAACGAACTCCAGATGCATGTGTCGCCTGGTGCATCTGGCTTATATAGGTACTGGAGAGTTGAACCTGAGTCCTTGGGTTGCGCAGGCAAATGCCTCAACTGCTAAGCCACCTCTCCAGCCCCAGGGTTTCTTTTCAACCACTTGTATTAGTTGTTTTTGCTGGGCGTGGTGGCGCACGCCTTTAATCCCAGCACTCAGGAGGCAGAGGTAGGAGGATCTCTGTGAGTTCGAGGCTACCTTCAAACACTACATAGCGAATTCCAGGTCAGCCAGAGCTACAGCGAGACCTTACCTTGGGAAATAAATAAATAACCAACCAAACAACCAAACAAACAAAAGCCTTGTTGCTGCGACAGAACATCTGACAAGGAGCTACTTGAAGGCGAAGGTTCCTTTGGTCTTACGTTTCAAGGGCACACAGCCCAGCATAACAAGGAAGGCCTGGTGGCAGGAACATGAAGTAGCTGCGCACACTTACAGTCAGGAAACAGATGGAGGCAGGAAGTGGGGCCATGGCTCAAACTTTAAGGCTGGTTGCCCAAAAGCCCATTTCTTGTAGCCAGGCCCCACCTTCAAAAGATTCCTCAACCTTCCCAACACCAAGTGTTCAAGCAAATGAGCCTGTTAGGGACACGTCACACTCAGACCATGACCCACCACTCCAGCACCAGCTGAGTTGGCCATTGACTGCTGACTGATCCTTGGAGACGGGACTTTACTTCTTATGCCTAGTTTTTGACATTTCAAAAAGAACCTAACACCTTGGCAGGCTGCTTGTTGTCTATGTGCTTTTCTGCTTTGTTTTTTATTTTCCTGGTTTTTGTGGGCTCATGGGGTTAAACAGCTGAAATGGATTCCCCCCCCCCAGATCCTTAAAATTCTACAGTTAGAGATTAACGCATTTGATCTCTCCCCAAGGTTACATGAGAGAAGAGACACACTAATCCTTCTTGGCCATATCTACCTTAGCATGAGTGATCCTTTCCTGAGAGCTCGTTTTGAAAGAGGCATGAACACACTAAGCCAAGATTAAAGGAAAGCCACCCCAGGTCATCACCCTAGAAAAGAACAAGACCACATGTGCACCAGGGTTCATGGGCAAGACTGTTCTTGGCAAGACTGTTTATAATGGACTTGAACTAGAAATAACCTATCCATTATGAACAGAGTGGAGAGATAAGATGGCTTAGCAGTTAAGGCGCTTGCCTGCAAAGCCTAAGGACCCATGTTTGACTCCCCAGATACCATGTAAGCCAGACGCACAAGGTGACTCATGTGCAAGGTCATACATGTGCAAAAAGTGGTGCACGCATCTCTGGGGGCAACAGTGGTTGGAGGTCCTAACACACCAATTCTCTCTCTCTGCCTTGCTCCCACTCTCATAAAAAAGGCTAGTCTGAAGCCAGGCATGGTGGCACATGCCTTTAATCCCAGCATTTGGGAGGCAGAGGTAGGTGGATTGCTGTGAGTTCGAGGCCACCCTGAGACTACATAGTGAGTTCCAGGTCAGCCTGGACTACACTAAGACCCTACCCCGAAAAAACAAGAAAAAAAAAAAAAAGCCGATCTGTTGGGTCTGCCTCAAAATAATAATTTTAATAATAATACTAATAATAGAATAGAATGGAAATGGACATTGTAGTATATTCATACAATAGAATATAGCATAGCAGTGAAAACGAATGACCTAATGTCATATCCAGCAAGCTGTCTAAACCTCACAAACATAATATTGAGGAAAAGGATTCTGTTGATGTAGAATAATGTAGACAATGGGAACCCTTACATATAAAGTTCAGGTATGGCTAGGGGTGGTGGCGCACACCTTTAAACCCAGCACTTGGGAGGCAGAGGTAGGAGGATCTCTGTGAGTTCAAGGCCAGCCTGAGACATAGTGAATTCCAGGTCAGCCTGGGCTAGAGTGAAAACATATCTCGAAAAACAAAACAAAACACAACAAACAAAAACTAATAATAAGAATAAAGTAGGAAGGGAGAAAAAGAAGAAGGAAGGGAGGGAGAGAGGGATGGAGGAAGAGACAAGCAGAAAAAAAATCTCTCACACTAGACAACATTTTTCTGTATAGATAATCCAGACTAGGATTTGGAGATTTAGAGGAAAAGCGGTCACATTGGGACAAGTGGCGTATAGCATCTGTGAACAGCCAACTGTGCTAGATTCTTCCAAATGGTGTTCTGAAGTGAGAGAGCCATGTTTATTCCCTTGTTAGTTGCATGTGAGTTGCCATGATTACACATGTTCACTATCACTGGATATGATTTTGTTTTATTTTCTTTTTTTAATATTTTATTTTTATTTATTAGAGAGAGAGGAGAGAGAGAGAGAGAATGATCACTCCAAAGCCTGTAGCCACTGAAAACAAACTCCAGATACATGTGCCACTATTTGCATCTGGCTTACGTGCGATCTGGAGAATCAAACCTGGGTCCTTAGGCTTCCCTGGCAAGTGCCTTATCCACTAAGCCAGCTCTGCAGCCCTCTTTTCTTTCTTTCTTTTTTTAAATTTTATTTTATTTGAGAGAGAAAGAGACAGAGAGAGGGAGAATGGACATGCCAGAGCCTTAAACCACTGCAAATGAACTCCAGACTCATGCACCACCTTGAGCATCTGGCTTTACGTGGGTACTGGGGAATTGAACCTGGGTCCTTCGACTTTCCAGGCAAGTGCCTTAACTGCTAAGCCATCTCTCCAGAGCCAGTGTTTTTTTATTTTTATTTTTATTTTTTGAGGTAGGGTCTTACTCTATCCAAGGCTGGCCTGAAATTTATTATGTAGTCTCAGGCTGGCCTCAAATGCACAGAGATCCTCCTATCTCTGCCTCCCAGATGCTAGGACTAAAGGCATGTGCCAGCATGTCCAGCAGATATAATCATTTATTTTTGTTTATTTTTATTTATTTGAGAGCGACAAACACACACACACACACACACACACACACACACACAGAGAGAGAGAGAGAGAGAGAGAAAGAGAGAGAGAGGGAGAAAGAATGGGCACGCCAGGGCCTCCATCATGCACCCCCTTGTACATCTGGCTAACATGGGGCCTGGGGAATTGAGCCTCAAATCGGGGTCCTCAGGCTTCACAGGCAAGCGCTTAACCACTAAGCCATCTCTCCAGCCCAATATAATCATTTTTAAGCTTTGTTTCTTTCAAGGTAGGGTCTCGCTCTAGGTCAGGCTAACCTGGAATTCACTATGTAGTCTCAGGCTGGCCTCAAATTCATGGTGATCCTCCTATTTCTGGCTCCAGAGTGCTGGGATTAAAGGCGTGCACCACCATTCCCAGCCTACTATTGTTTCTTGGTAAAGCCATTATCTTAGCAACTAATTGTCAAGTACCTTTTTAATGTACTTTTCATATTTTGTAAAATATCTACTCAAGTCTTTTGCCCATTATTTTGTTGCTACTTTTTAAACTATTGCATTATATTTATATTGTTATGTACGTTGTTTAATAATTAACCATTCATTTATAATAATACATGTTTTGTAAGCACTCCGCTATATCTACAACCCTTATTTCCTTTATTCTCTATCCCTTTTTGTACTTTGCATTAAAAAAAATTATTTATTTATTTATTTGACAGAGAAAGAGAATGGGTGCTGCCAGGGCCTCCAGCCACTGCAAACAAAATCCAGAAGTGTGTAACCCCTTTTGCATCTGGCTAACGTTGGTCCTGAGGAATCAAACCTGGGTCCTTCAGCTTTGCAGGCAAAGGCCTTAATCAATAAGCCATCTCTCCAGCCCTGTACTTTGCATTTTTAAGTTATTTTTATTTATTTATTTTCAAGCAGAAAGAGAGAGAGAATGGGTGTGCCAGGGCCTTTAGCTGCTGTAAACAAATTCCAGACTCATGTGCCACTTTATGCCCCTGGCTTTATGTGGACACTGGGGAATCAAACCCAGGTTGTTAGGCTTTGTAGGCAAGTGTCTTAACCAGTGCGCCATCTCTCCAGCCCCTGTACTTTCTATTTTTGGGGGGAGTCTTCAAGGTACGGTCTCCCTCTCTAGCCCAGGCTGACCTGGAATTCACTATGTAGTCTCAGGCTATCCTTGAACTCACAGTGATCCTCCTTCCTCTGCCTCCTGAGTGCTGGGGTTAAAGGTGTGCATCACCAAGGCTGACTGTACTTTCTATTTTTGAGACAGGGTCTCAATAAGTTGGCTCTGAAATTGTTCTGTAGCTCATGTAGGCCTTGAGCTTGCAATCCTCCTGCCTCAGCCTTCTGAGTAGCTGGGATTGCACACCCAAGCCACCAGGCCTGGCTTGCTTAGTGTTTCTTATGGATTTATGACAGTATTACAGATTTTTAGATATTAGGCTCTATTGACTGAAAGTATGTTTTTGATGGTCTGTGCCTTGTTTTTCTAGGTGAAAGTGATAAAACGGCAGGGCCCAGCAACCTCTGAATTCTTTGGCCCACCTTTGGGTGCTTCTAAAAATTTGCACACCTTGGTCTGCCCTTTTTAATACAGTGTAGAGTTCCAGGTACCACTAGTATGAGCCCCACCTACCTCTCAAGAGGCAAGTTTAAGGATGGAGAGATGGCTCAGCCATTAAGGTGCTTGCTGGAAAAGCCAAAGGACCCAGGCTTGATTCCCCAGGGCCCATGTAAGCCAGAGGCACAAGGTGACACATGCATCTGGAATTCATTTGCAGTGGCTGGATGCTCTGGCATGCCCATTCTCTGTCCCTCACTCTCTTTCAAATAAATAAATAGAAATAAAATATTTCCAAATAAAAATAAAAGAGGCAAGTAACTCAGGAAATAAGCACAGAAGCTTTGATAATTGAGTCTGATGGAAGCATCACAGGAATGAAAAGTGAGTACTCAGTGAGATCTTAAGTGTAGAAACTCTCTTCACAGGGGAGAGGAAAGCAAGGAATGCTGGGATTTTGAGGAACAGTAACTGGTTACTAGGGCAGATGAAATGCTCTGAAGAATAGGCAAGAGCCTAGGAGAACATTCATTCCTCTGGCCTCAGGATCCAGAGTCAACTGCAGGCTTCATTCATGAGAGTCAATCTTCCTATTTAATGATGTCATAGGGAGAAGACTAAAGACAGTGACATTCCTTCTAGAAGAATCTCCCTCAAGTTAGAGAAAGGGACTGCAGAGAAGAATGGGTGAGAGACTGGAGGGTGGAAGAAGGCCAGAGACAATTCTGAGAACACTTTATAAAAAAATATATTTTATTTATTTATTTAACAGAGAATGAGGCAGATAGCGAGAATGGGCACACCAGGGCCTCTAGCCATTGCAAACAAACTCCAGGTGCATGCACCACCATGTGCATCTGGCTTATATGGGTACTGGAGAATCAAACCTGGGTCCTTAGGCTTTGTAGGCAAGCAGCTTAATTTCTGAGCCATTTCTCCAGCCCTGAGACCACTTTTTTATTTTTCACTTTTATTTTTACTCTTCACTTTTAAAAATGTGTGTGTGTGTGTCTTACCTAAGGACCTGCCTTTCCTGGCACATGTTGGGCAAATTCCCTGCCAGTGGGCTACATCCCTGGTCTTAAGAACACACATTCAAAATATTTAATTAATTAAAAAATATTTTATTTATTTTTGAGAGAAAGAGGCACCTTAATTGCATAGCCATCTTTCTGGCCCAGAGACCACATTTTTTTCTCTCTCTTTCTCTCTCTTTTTTCAAGGCTAAGGTCTCACTCTGACCTAGGCTGACCTGGAATTCACTATGTAGTCTCAGAGTGGCCTCGAACTCAGGGTGATCCTCCTACCTCTGCCTCCCAAGTGCTGGGATTAAAGGTGTGCATCACCACACCCGGCAGAGACCACACTGTTTTTTTAGTTCAAACTACTCAGTGTAGTCAAAGTCTATACTCCAGGGTTTCATTTTCTGAGCCCCAACACAAATGAGACTATTGTGAAAATGACAATGTGGGCTGTGAACATGCAGCCTGTTTTTTATTCCCTCCTACTCCCTTCCATTAGCAAAGAAAATGGAGCATTGACACACTGCCAGCCGCATAAACTTTTACTTCATACATCAGTGCCAGAAAGAATAAAATGGGAAAGGAGTTAGAGGTCAGCCAACATCAGAAGCCCTCTTTTTACTAGCCTAGATCTTAAGTCTGGAGAACAATAATAGGCGCTACCTGAGAACTGTGACATGTCTGTGCCAGGGTAGACAGAGAAGTTCATGTCTTGCCGGGGGCAGTCACAGTGCCCGCCTGAATGCATGAGAAACCAGCAGAAAGAATGCTAGTAATGGGCTGGCAGGTCTTTAACAACATGCCCTAAAATACCCATCTGGACACGGGACTGGCTTCTGATGGGAAGTGAAAGGAATGAAGTTGTAAATGTACTATTATTCTGTGTTCTTTCTCTTTGAGAGAAGACCTGACTGTACCGAGGGAACAGATACTGAATTTGTGGTCAGTTTAAATAATTATTTTTCACGTGTGACAGGGACTGAAAATTTTGAAATAATATTAGTCAGTCTTCTATTGCCCAACCTCAACCTCGAGGAAACTCGTGGGTTTGTGAGATGGAGACCCATGGTTAGGCCAAGGCAGACTGGTGGGTGGGAGCCAGCAATGGAAAGAGATCCCACAGGGGTTGGAGCCTTTGGAGAACTGAAGACAGATTTAAGCAGTTGCCTACGGGTAGAACTCAGGGACTAGAGAACTGGCTGTAGCTCCTTTCCCAACTGACTCAGAGATATTTTAAAAAGGCACCATTACTCACAAGTTTGCTGGGAATCAGACTTGTGTTTCTTTTGACCACAGTGCAGCACTATAGGTCTTGAGGAAGGAAATGGGGGCTCAGTCAACGTATTTAGGTCATCTTCATATGCCTCTATCTTCATCAGCAGTATCTGATACACAAACAGCATTTGCTCTACTGGAATGACTACTGGATGTAATATTATTGAAGGGCTATGCATGTAACTCAGTGTAAAGTGCTTGCCTAGCTTGTGAAAGGCCCTGTATCTGATCCCTAGAACTGAAAGAAAGAAAGAGAGAGAGAGAGATTGATCAAACTGGGAGTGGGGTGTGGTGATGCACACCTTTAATCCCAGCACTTGGGAGGCAGAGGTAGGTGGATTGCTGTGAGTTCAAGGCCACCCTGAGACTCCATAGTGAGACTGAGACCCGACCTCGAGAAAGCAAAAAAGAAAAGAGAGGAGAAGCCCGGGCCTGGTGGTGCAGGTCTTTAATCCTAGGGAGGCAGAGGCAGGAGGATTGTCATGAGTTCAAGGCCCGCCTGAGACTACATAGTGAATTCCAGGTCAGCCTGGGCTAGAGTGACACCTTATCCCAGAAAACCAGAAAACAAACAAACAAAAAAAAAAAGAAAGAAAGAAAGAAAAAGAAAGAAGGAAAGAAAATCTGGGGCTGGAGAGGTGGTTTAGCCATTAGGGCGCTTGCCTGCAAAGCCTAACAACCTGAGTTTGATTCCCCAGTACCCACATAAAGCCAGATGTACAAAGTGGCACATGCATCTGGAGTTTGTTTGTAGCCACTGGGGGTCCTGTTGCACTTATTTTCTCTCTCTCTCTCTCTCTCTCTCTCTGCTTGAAAATAAACAATTTTTTTAAAGTTTTTAAAAAATTATAAAGGAAATCTGGGAACCTTGGGACTCCTCCTGGACTTTCCAACAGACACTGCCAGACGCCTGTGGCTGCTGTGGTGGGAGAATTTTCCATATATAGGGAGATATATGTAAAGATGGTTTAGGTTGGGTTTCTCCAGAAGCCAATGTTAGCATAAGGATTTCAGTGCAAATTGTTTATTTAGGAAGTATGCTAAGACTCCTCGGAGGGAAGATGAGAGATGTGGGCCCTGAGGCTGCCCACACCACAGGAAGTCCCAAGGGCAGTGACAGAATGTGTGTGCCTTCAGAACATCACAGCTGCTGTTTCACTTCCCTTCCAAGTATCACTCAATTCTCCTCTAGTTGCCAAACCTAACTTGTGTGTTGGGGCGGGGGAGTGGATTCTGGGAAATGTAGTTCCAATGGAGCTAGACAAACACCGTCACTCCCCTGACAAACCTCAGGCCACCCAATCGGTCCTGCAGAGCAGCAGGTCCACTGTTCTCCAGGTCACGAGCTTCTGCCGCACAGCCCTACCCGGAGAGACTGGCAAAGTGCTTAACTTCACTCACTCTTAGCGTTTCCAGTTCTGGAATCAGAGTCCATGATCTTACCCAATTCAAAGTTGGAAGTGCCCCTCTGTCACTGAATATCACAACTGAGACAAACATTGTCCCTATCCCAGAAGCCACTCTTCAGGTCTGGTGACACCTCTGTTTCCATGCCCCATTTGGTCGCCACTTCCCTAACATCCTGCTTGGAAACCAAAACTGGGAATCTCTTGAGCCCTTTCTCTGTCTTTTCCTTTTTTTTTTAATTTTTGTTTATTTTTATTTATTTATTTGAGAGTGACACAGAGAGAAAGAGGCAGAGAGAGAGAGAATGGGTGTGCCAGGGCCTCCAGCCACTGAAAATGAACTCCACACGCTCCCTTGTGCCTCTGGCTAATGTGGGTCCTGGGGAACGCGAGCCTCGAACCGGGGTCTTTAGGCTTCACAGGCAAGCAGTTAACTGCCAAGCCATTTCTCCAGCCCTCTTCCTTCTTCTTTTACCACAAAATTTTTTCATTTCTCTCAGGACTTGGTGAACAAAAACCAGAACAAAACTGCCTGCTGCCCCCTCATATACCTTCTCTAAGACAGTAGGTCATAAATATTCCTGCTTGGTGGGAAATGTAAAATATAGGTGGTGTGTGTGGGGGGGACTATGATGATGTAAATGAGTCTTTACAATTCCATCCAGGTATCCTGGATGTCATGGCGCCTTCCTATATATCTAGACAAAGACCCTGCATGATAAAGGCAGCCGGAGCTGGGAGCTCTACCTCAGCTGCCACCACCTTCTGTGCCTTGAACGTTTCTGAGGCAATGGGCTGGGGAGAGCCTGGCATCAGTATGAGGCCTCCGGGTGCAAGAGAGGGTGCCTCTTCTTGCCAGCGAAGCCTTCCAGGTGTCTGTGAGTCCGCCAAGCCTTCCTGCCTTCCTTGGCGGCCATGCTGAGAGAACCGCTGGTCAGCTTGGTTCATATACCCCTTGCCTCAGCAAAGAAAAGGCAGCCCGTCCATTTGCCACAAACTCAGGGTTGACCGAGGCAAGAACTGCTTGCTCATTGAAGCTCACTTGCAGATTATAGGTAAGAGACGTGATGGGGTGCAAGCAAGATTGCCTGAAAATAGAGCCCCGTGTGGGCTGGAGAGATGGCTTAGCGGTTAAGGCACTTGCTTGTAAAGCCAAAGGACCCAGGTTCGACTCCTCAGGAACTGTGTAAGCCAGATGTATAAGGTAGCCCATGCATCTGGAGCTCATTTACAGCAGCAGGAGGCCCTGGTACATCCATTCGCTGTCTTCCTCTCTCACTCTCTATCCCTCTCAAATAAATATTTTTAAATTTTTTTCAAGGTAGGGTCTTATTTGAGTTCAGGCTAACTTGGAATTCACTCTGTAGTCTCAGGGTGGCCTTGAACTCATGGCAATCCTCCTACCTCTGCCTCCCAAGTAAAGGCGTGCACCACCACTTCCAGCCTTTTTTTTTTTCCCCTAATTTTCTTTTTATTTATTTGAGAGAGTGAGACAGAAAGAAGCAAAGAGAGATAGAGGAAGAGAATGGGCACTCCAGGGCCTTCAGCCACTGCAGACAAACTCCAGACGCATGTGCCCCCTTGTGCATCTGGCTGATGTGGGTCCTGGGGAATTGAACTGAGGTCCTTTGGCTTTGTAGGCAAACACCTTAACTGCTAAGCCATCTTTTCAGCCCAAATAAATAAATAGTTTTAAAAAAAAATAGGGCACTTTGGGCTGGAGAGATGGCTTAGTGGTTAAGTGCTTGCCTATGAAGCCTAAGGACCCCAGTTCTAGGCTCAATTACCCAGGACCCATGTTAGCCAGATGCACAATGTGCTGCATGCATCTGGAGGCCCTACTGCACCCATTCTCTCTCTCTCTCTCTCTCTCTCTCTCTCTCTCTCTCTCTCTCTCTCCCTGCCTTTCTTTCTCTATCACTCTCAAATAAATAAATAAATAAAAATAAATTAAAAGCCAGGCGTGATGGCACATGCCTTTAATCCCAGTACCTGGGAGGCAGAGGTAGGCAGATCATCTTGAGTTCAAGGCCACCCTGTGAATACCAAGTGAATTCCAGGTCAGCCCAGGTTAGAGTGAAACCCTACCTTGAAAAAAACAAACCAAGCAAAAATAAATAAATAAATAATAAGTAAAATTAAATTAAAAAAATTTTTTTTTAAGAAGGGCCCCTTGGAAACAGAAAACAGCAGCAGAAAGGCCACCATCACCTTTCCCTCAGCCTACATCCCAGAAACAGCCCATAAAATGACCTTTTTCTTTTATTCCCCCGAAGATTTTCATGTGGCAAATGCCTACTCTTTTCCTGGAGAAATGTCCTTATCCCTGAAGACATAGACACACCAGGAAGAATCGGAACAGGCCTTGTCACCTGATCCCAAGTTGTGACGGTAGATCATGCCCTTGTTGTTCCGTAGCCATGCTTCTGTACAATTGTTCACAGAAATAGTCTCTCTCTCATAAATAAATAACATATATATATATATATATACACATACATATATATACATATGTATACATATATATATGTATATATATGTATGTGTATATATATATATATATATATATATATATAATTTATTTTTATTTATTAGAAAGAGAAATTGACAGAAACACACAGAGAGACCCACAGAGAGAATGGGCACACCAGGGCCTCTACCCACTGTAAGCAAACGCCAAGTGCACACACCATCTCATGCATCTGGATTACATGGGTCCTGGGAAACCGAACCTGGGTCATTTGGCTTTCCAGGCAAGAGCCTTGACTGCTAAGCCATCCCTCCAGCCCTATTTTTATTTTTCTGAGGTAGGGTTTCACTGTAGCCCAGGCTGACCTGGAATTCACTATGCAGTCTCAGAGTGGCCTTGAACTCACAGAGATTCTCTTACCTCTGCCTCCCGAGTGCTGGGATTAATGGTGTACACCACCATGCCCAATTAAATTTTTTTTTCTTTCTTTCTATCTTTCTCTTCTTTCTTTCTTTTTTTGAGATAGGGTCTCACTCTAGCTCAAGGTGACCTGGAATTCACTATGTAGTCTCAGGGTTGCCTTGAACTCCTCTGCCTTCCGAATGCTGGGGTTAAAGGCTTAGCAGTTAAGGTGCTTGCCTATGAGGCCTAAGGATTCAAGGTTCGATTCCCCAGGAACCAAGTAAGATAGATGCACAAAGTGGTGCGCGTGTTTGGAGTTTGTTTGCAGAAACTGTAGACCCTGGCGTTCTCATTCTCTCTCTCTCTCTCTCAAATAAATAAAAATAATTTTTTAAATCAGTTTTTGGGGGGCTGGAAAGATGACTTAGCAGTTAAGGAGTTTGCCAGCAAAGCCAAGGGACCCAGGTTCAATTCCCCAGTACCCACGTAAAGCCAGATGCACAGGTGGTGCACATATCTGGAATTGGTTGTCAGTGGCTAGAGACCCTGGCATGCCCTCTCACTATCTCTCTCTCTCTCTGCTTCTTTCTTTCTCACATGAATAAGTAATTTTTTTTACAAATTAGTTTTTATGTATTTATTTATTTTTGTTTATTTATTTGAGAGTGACAGAGAGAAGGAGGCAGAGAGAGAGAGAGAGAGAGAAAGAGAGAGAAAGAATGGGCGCACCAGGGCTTTCAGCCACTGCAAATGAACTCCAGACACATGCGCCCCCTTGGGCTAACATGGGTCTTAGGGAATCGAACCTTGAACCAGGGTCCTTAGGCTTCACAGGCAAGTGTTTAACTGCTAAGCCATCTCTTCAGCCCCTAATTTGTTTGTTTGTTTTTTCTTTTTTGTTTTTCAAGGCAGGGCCTCACTCTAGCTCAGGCTGACTTGAATTCACTATGTAGTCTCAGGGTGGTCTTGAACTCACTTTTGGTGATCCTTCTACCTCTGCCTCCCAAGCACTGGGATTAAAGGCTTGTGCCACCACGCCCAGCCTCAAATTAGTTTTTTTGTTTGTTTGTTTTGTTTTGTTTTGTTTTTGAAGTACCACTACACCCTACAAAAATAAGTTCAAGGGAGGAAGAGTTAACTCTGGTTTACAGTACTGAGGCATGGCCACAGGCGTTTGAGGCATGCTGGTTGCATTGAAGCCACAGTGAGGAGAAAGCAGTAAATGCTGCTGCTCAGCCAGTTCTCTCTTTTCATACAGTCCAGAACCCAAGCCCAAGAAATGGCATCACTCACAGTTAAGGTGGATCTTCTCTCCTTAACTAACCTGATCAATGTAATCCTTTACTGACTTGCCCAGAGGCTAACCTAATCTAGAGAATTCCTCAAAGGTGGTTTTTCGTCCTGTCAGATTGACAATCCTTCACAATGTGCTTATTGACGTTGGCTGTACACCTGTCATTCAGCTGTCCAAGACGCTGTTCAGCAGAGACTTCTTAGCAAATCTTTTCCTACTAGTTTCTGAAAAGAGTGGCTTAAGCGAGTGTTCTCTCTGGAGGGAAGGAATTTCATACCATTGTCAAGGACTTGGCTGCACATTGCATTTTTGACTAGTAGCACTTGGCTCCCCTTTCATTTTAGTTCATCTTTGATTTTATCATACTTACCCCTGCTCTTTCCTAGGGACATCCTGTGCCTCCCACGCACTCCAGCACAGCTATTCTGTGGCACTATTCTATCTATCAGAAAATTTTATGGTGGGGGGGAGGGAACTACCATGGGATATTTTTTTATAATCATGGAAAATACTAAGAAAAATTTAAAAAAAAAAAAGAAAAAAAAATACCCAAGGAAAGGCTGGAGAGAGAGCTCAGCGGTTAAAGAGCGTCCCTGCAAAGCCTGACAGCCAGTGTTTTGAGTCCCCAGTATCCACCTGAAAACCCAGTGGCACATACATCTGGGGTTCATTTGTAGCAGCTAAACTAGAGGCCCTGGCACATTCTCGCTTGCATTCTCTCTCTCTCCTTGCAAATAAATAAAGAATTTTCAAAAATATCCAAGAAAATTTAAAAAAAAAAAAAGAAAATTTTATTGTAATGATGGCTTAATAGACTTTGTGTTCAGGTTGATGGAATGGTAAAACCAACTGAAAGGTGTATTTTCATATCAGTTTTTGTTTCTTTTTGCTTTTTAGAGGTACAGTCTCATTGTAGTCCAGGCTGACCTGGAATTCATTATGTAGTCTCAGAGTGGCCTTGAACTCATAGTAATCCTCCTACCTCTGCCTCCCAAGTGCTGGGTGGGATTAAAGGCGTGCACCACCACGCCCAGCTATACCAGTGCTTATTAATGACATAATGGAGAATGGCTGTATTGTGAACAGGTAACGTGATAGAATCCCAAGTGTGTTGTTTATGTGACACACGTGCTGCTTGTGTGCACAGTAATGATGCGGCGGGGGGGGGGGGACGTTCCCCTGTACTCTTTTATTGTCTTTTTTTGGTTTTTTGAGGTAGGGTCTCACTCTAGCTCAGGCTGAGCTGGAATTCACTATGTAGTCTCAGGGTGGCCTCGAACTCTCAGAGATCCTCCTACCTCTGCCTCCCGAGTGCTGGGATTAAAGGTGTGTGCACCACGCCCAGCCTTTTAGGGTCTTTTGCTGGTCTATACAGTTGGCCAAAGACAGATCTGTAGAAAAAGAAAACAGGTTTCATTCTGCAAATAAGCATGGGAGTCTCTCAAAAATATGAGTCAAAGAAGGGGCTGGATGTTTGAAGCTATGTAACCATCTTCAGCTAGAGAAAGGAATAAGAATTTGGGGTTTCTGGGAGGAAGTAGTGACAAATTATGGCAAGATAAATTGAGAGAGAAAATGAATGGTGAATAAAGATTACCTCTTTTTTTCCTGAGGATCTCACTCTAGCCAAAGATAACCTAAAACTCACTCTGTAGCCCGAAGCTAGCCTTGAATTCATGGCAATTATTTTTAGGTTTACTTATTTGTTTGAGAAAGAGAGAGAGAGAGAGACAATTGGTGCTAGTGCCTCAGCCAATGTAATGGAAGTCCAGATGCTTGTGCCACCTAGTGTGCATGTGCGATCTTGCGCTTACATTACCTTTGTGCGTCTGGCTTGCATGGGATCTGGACAGAGATCAAACATGGGTCATTAGGCTTTGCAGGCAAGCACCTTAACTGCTAAGCCATCTCTCCAGCTCTCAATATATTTTCTTTTTTTAAGATTTTATTTTTATTTATTCATTAGAGACAGACAGAGGGAGGGAGAGAGAGAGAGTATGGGCACGCCAGGGCCTCTAGCTACTGCAAAGGAACTCCAGATGCATGTGCCACCATGTGCATCTGGCTTACATGGGACCTGGAGAATCGAACCTAGGTCCTTAGGCTTCGCAGGCATGCACCTTAACCACTAAGGCATCTCTCCAGCCCCAATGTACTATTATTTTTAATTTTATTTATTTATTTGCAAGAAATATCTATCCACTGTAAACAAACTCCAGATGCATGTGCCACTTTGTAAATCTAGCTTTACATAGGTACTAGGAAATCCAACCCGGATCATTGGGCTTTGCAGGCAAGTGTCTTAACTGCTAAGCCTTCTCTCCAGCCCCTCAATGTAATTGTTTTCAAGGTAGGGTTTCTCTGGAATTCACTACTTAGTCTCAGGGTGGCCTCAAACTCATGGTGATCCTCCTATCTCTGCCTCCTGAGTGCTGGGATTAAAGGTGTGTGCCACCAAGACCAGCTTGTTTTTAACATTTTTTTTTTTTTTTTTTTTTTTGAGGTAGGGTTTCACTGTAGTTCAGGGTGACCTGGAATTCACTATATAGTCTCAGGTTGGCCTCAAACTCATGGTGATCCTCCTACCTCTGCCTCCAGAGTGCTGGGATTAAAGGCATGCATCACCATTCCTGGCTCTAGTTTGATTCTTTAAGTTTTACATTTTCCTTTGACTAGTAGACAGTCACAGGCAAAATAATTACCAAAGCCAGGCATGGTGGCATAGAACGTAAGAATCATTTATGATTAAAGAACTGCTGGACTTCAGGTAGGAATCCAAAGAAGCAGAGCTATTGAGGCTTGGGATAGCTTCCTCCCCTGCCCTGTGCCAAATCAATGTGTGAAGGTTCTGCCAGGGCAGGGCGGGTCATGGGCCCTGGCACCCTTTCTGCTGTGGTTGAAGACAGACACTAACTCAAGTGACTCCTCCCAGGTAGGTGAGCAAGAGGAGGCCAAGAGTCTAGACCTACTAGCCTGAGGATGCAGTCACGGTGGGCGGCACATTCCTGACTGAGGGTGAACACCCCACGGTGAATGCAAAGACAGCTCATGCCTGGCTGACCCTGTGGCTGCACTTCTATACACAAGAGATTTAAAAAGGCACTTCAGTGAAGCAGGGTGTGGTGGCTCCTCCAGCAAGACGGGATGCAGAGAAAAGAGACTCTCCAGAAGTTCGCAGGCCAGCTACTCTAGCATACACAGCAGCAAACGCCACAAGACTCTGTCAAAAACAAGGTGGGGGCTAGAGAGATGGCTTAGCAGTTAAGCACTTGCCTGTGAAGCCTAAGAACCCCAGTTCGAGGCTCGGTTCCCCAGGTCCCACGTTAGCCAGATGCACAAGGGGGCGCATGCATCTGGAGTTCGTTTGCAGAGGCTGGAAGCCCTGGCGCGCCCATTCTCTCTCTCTCCCTCTATCTGTCTTTCTCTCTGTGTCTGTCGCTCTCAAATAAATAAATAAATAAATAAATAAATAAATAAATAAATAAATAAATAAATAAAGGTG
This sequence comes from Jaculus jaculus, assembly GCF_020740685.1. NCBI lineage: Eukaryota > Metazoa > Chordata > Mammalia > Rodentia > Dipodidae > Jaculus > Jaculus jaculus. Next base: position 144,241,665 of record NC_059108.1, on the reverse strand, counting down.
GCAGAAAGAATGTACGTGCCAAAGGAAAGGTAGGACTGCTTATAATGCAATCTTCCAGACACAAATTGGCTTTGATATCCATTACCTCGCAGTGCCTGGTATTACTTACACAAGACCCTCATAAAAGGAGGAAAGATGTTGACATCAATATAAAAGAGACTAATTGAGAGGGGGAGGGATGTGATGGAGAGTGGATCCGTGAATGGGAAAGTGGGGGAAGGGAGGGAATTATCATCATGGCTTATTGTCTATAATAATGTAAGTTGTCAAGAAAAAAAGTTTAAAATACAAAACAAGGCCAGGTGTAGTGGTGCATGCCTTTAATCCCAGCACTCAGGAGGCAGAGGTAAGAGGAGGCAGAGGTAAGAGGATTGGTGTGAGTTTGAGGCCATCCTGAGACTACATAGTGAATTCCAGGTCAGCCTGAGCTAGAGTGAGACCCTACCTCAAAAAAACAAAAAGAGAAAAAAAAAAATACACAAAGTGGAAGGGGGGAACCAACACCCAAGGTGGCACATGCATACCCATGCCCACACCTACACACAAAAGACCCGTCATGTAAATAAGAGGCACAGGGGCTGGAGAGATGGTTCAATGGTTGGGCTACTTGCCTGAAAAGCTTGTAGACCTGGGTTTGATTCCCCAGAACCCATGTCAAGCCAGATACACAAAGTGACACATGTATCTGGAGTTTCTTTGCAGTGGCCAGAGGCCCTGGTGTACCCATTCTCTCTTTCCCTTCCTCTGTCTCTTTCTCTCCCTTCTCTCTGTTTGCAAATAAATAATAAATATAAATAGTTAAACAGACAGAAATACTATTTTTCAGCTGGGTGTGGTGGTGCACACCCTTAATCCCAGCACTCGGGAGGCAGAGGTAGGAAGAGTTCAAGGCCACCCTGAGACTAAATAGTGAATTCCAGGTCAGCCTGGACTAGAGTGAAACCCTACCTTGAAAAACAAAAACAAAACAAAACAACAACAACAAAAAAAAGGAAGTACTATTTTTCAGGACTGGAGAGATGGCTCTGTAGTTAAAGGTGCTTGCTTGCAAAACCTGACAGCCTGAGTTCAATTCCCCAGTATTCATGTAAAGCTAGATGCACAAAAGTGGGACATGCATCTGGAGTTTGTTTATAGTGGTAAGAGGCCCTGGCACTTCCACTCTCTTCCTCTCTCTCCATGCAAATAAATAAAAATAAAAACAATTAAAAAATAAATACTATTATCCATATACACTTAATTTTGAAAAATAAAAGTATGTTTAGGCTTATATTCTGTTACACCACTCTTCAACAAAGGAACTAATTTTATATAATGATTAAAAAAATGAAAAAAAAATGACAGCCAGGCATGGTGGCCCATGCCTTTAACCCCAGTACTTGTGAGGCAGAGGTAAGAGGATTGCTGTGCGTTCAAGGCCCCCCCTGAGACTACATAGTGAGCCTGAGCTAGAGTGAGACCCTACCTCAAAAAAGAAAGAAAGAAAGAAAACAACAACAAAAGTTATAATGAAAAGTTATCTCATGGTGGCACATGACTTTAATCACGGTACTCAGAAGTCAGAGGCAGGAGAATTGCTCTGAGTTCAAGGTCAGGCTGAGACTACATAGTGTATTCCAGGTCAGCCTGGGCTAGAGTGATACCCTACCTTGAAAAAAAATCCATTATTGTGTGTAATTAACATATGCCAATAAAAACAAAAATGGCTCTAACATACTGTATGATCTCGTTTATTGAAATGTCTGGAAAAGGCAAGTCTATTTAGACAGAAAGTAGATTAGTGGTTGTCAGGGCTGGAGAAATGAGTGCGATGTTCCTGCCAAGAGGTATAGGTTAATAAAAGATAGACAATTAGATAATGTTGATGGTAGCACAACCTTATAAATATTCTAAAGTTGCTGAATTGTAAACTTCAAGATGGCAAATTATATGATGTGTGAATTATACTCCTTTAAAAAACTATTTAAAAATTCATTTTAGCATAGTTTTTGTTGTTGTTGTTTTTGTTTTAGTTTTTTTGAGGTAGGATTTCCCTCTAGTCTCAGGGTGGCCTCAACTTCACAGCAATCCTCCTACCCCTGCCTCCAGAGTGCTGGGATTAAAGGCATGTGCCACCACACCCTGCACTCTCTGTCTCTTTGATTGAATTTTTTTTTTTAAATTTTTATGAAAGTGCTGCTAGGTGTGGTGGCAGATGCCTTTAATCCCAACACTCTGGAGGCAGAGGTACAAAGATCGCTGTGAATTTGACTACATAGTGAACTCCAGGTCAGCCTAGGCTAGAGTGAAACCCTACACCGAAAAACAAAGAACAAAAAAAGAAAAAAAATTAAGGGCTGGAGAGATGGCTTAGTGGTTAAGGCACTTGCCTGTGAAGTCTAAGAACCCAGGTTTGATTCTCCAGGTCCCTCATAAGCCAGATGCACATGCGTCTGGAGTTCGTTTGCAGTGGCTGGAGGCCCAGGCATACCCATTCTCACTCTCTCTCCTTCTGTCTTTAATAAATTAATAAAATAAATCTTAAATTTTTTTTTGTTTTTGTTTTTTGTTTTTCAAGGTAGGGTCTCTGGTCCAGGCTGACCTGGAATTAACTCTGTAGTCTCAGGGTGGCCTTGAACTCATGGCGATCCTCCTACCTCTGCTGCCCGAGTGCTGGGATTAAAGGCGTGCGCCACCACGCCCGGCTTTTAAATTTTTTTTAATTAAAAAGAAAAAAAGAGACACAGAGACAATCTGTGCACTAGGGTCTCCAGCCATCACAAACAAACTCCAGATGCAAGCACCACAGATGTATGCACCACTTTGTGCATCTGGCTTTACATGGGTTCTGGAATTGAATCCCCATCATTAGGCTTTGCAGGCAAGTGCCTTAACTGCTGAGCCATTTGTCCAGCCCCAGCTTTAGCATTTTCTTAGAGACAGCATTTTTGCAGCCTAGGATGCCCTCAAGCTTGTAATCCTCCAGTTTTAGGTTCCAGAATGCTGGGATTACAGGTTACTCAAGATAGTTCCAGCTCTGGCTGTTGCTACTTGCTGGTGTTCGTTTCTCTGTGCTATGGATGTTTGCCGAAGTGTGCCAGCTTTCTCTGCAATGATGGAGCTTCCCCTGGAACCTGTGAGCTATTCCTTTCATAAACTGCTTTCTGGTCGTGTGTTTGTCCCAGCAATGTGAAGGTAAGTGCAACAACTACCATGATTGGCTTTCTTGCGTTTTTGTTTATTTTTTCCCCAAGGTAGGGTCTCTCTCTAGTTCAGGCCTACCTGGAATTCACTATGCAGTCTCAGGGTGGCCTTGAACTCATGGTGATCCTCCTTACTCTGCCTTCCGAGTGCTGGAATTAAAGGCGTGCGCCACCATGCCTGGCATATTTAATTTTTTAAAATTTATTTATTTTGAGAGAGACAGAGGCAGGTGGGGGAGAATGGGCACATCAGGGCCTCCAGCTGTTGCGAATGAACTCCAGGAGCAAGGGACACCTTGTGCATCTGGCTTACCTAGGTCCTGGGGAATCAAACTTGGGTCCTTTGGCTTTGCAGGCAAGCATCTTACCCACTAAGCCATCTCTCCAGCCTGCCTATGTATTTTGGACATGGTTTCCATGAACTTTACACAGATCAATGTAACTGAAACATATCAAGGGCCTTCTTTTAGACCAGATCTGTACAAGGTGCTGGGGGGTAAAGAACAAGGCCAGCAATACATCAGTACTCCAGACTAATGGGGACACAGGTGTGGTTGTGATCTCCTACCCTGTTGTGTTATTACTTTAGAATATATGTTTGGGTTTGTAATTGTGTCATTGTGAACAATTATCACGTCATGAAGATATTTGTTTTGCATCACATTACCTCTGACGCACCGCCTGCTGCATATTATGCAGGCTGGACATGCTTAACTTCTTTCTTGTCAGTAGTTGGCAAGCCGAGATGACTGCACAGGAAGTCATGAGGTCATTTTAATTAAAAATCATTAATAATAAACATATCAAGTTAAATGTTTCTATTTACTATTACTAAGTGACATGATGCACACCATAACATTTTTTTCCCAAGGTAGGGTCTCATTCTGTAGCCCCAGGCTGGCCTCAAACTCACAGGGATTCTCCTACCTCTGCCTCCCCAACAACCATGCCTGGCCACCATAACATTTTTTTTTTCTTTGAGGTAGGGTCTCACTCTAGCTCAGGCTGATCTGGAATTCACCATGTAGTCTCAGGGTGGCCTTGAACTCTATCTCCAGAGTGCTGGGATTAAAAGTGTGTGCCACTTATGCCTGGACTTTTTTTTTTTTTTGGCACCATAACATTTTTGAGCAAGGCAGAGATGAGAAAAGTTGACACCTCCCTGTAGATAAGTCTGAAAACAATTATCTCAAGAATTGGTTGAGTGATAAAAGAGACAGTACAAAGGTCTACAGAGAGGAAAAAAGAAGAAATTCTATATTTATAGCAAAAGAGCCCGGTATTTGGACTCAGGATATGAGAACATGTTTGCTTACTTATTACTAAATTTTGTTTAGTACTTAACTGATTTCACTTCTGTTTCCTCATTTGTAACATAGGAATGAAAGTAATAGGGTTGTTTTGATAATAAAATCATATAGGGAAAATCATATAGGCATTGTATAACTATGCATTACACAAATGATAGTAATTCTTAGTGCTAGAGAAAATTTAGAAGAGAAATGAAATATATTTGTAAATCCTCCACTCATTCTTTGAATTTGTGGGATCTGCAAATCATTTTCGAGAGAAAAATCATACTTGTTACAAGGGATTCACAGGCCCTAGCATCAAGAGAGCCAAAAGTGTAGGCCATGGTGGCACATGCCTTTAATCCCAGCACTCAGGAGGCAGAGGTAGGAGGATCACTGTGAGTTCAAGGCCAGCCTGAGACTACATAGTGAATTTCAGGTCAGCCTGGGCTAGAGTGAAACCCTACCTCAGAAATTCAAAATAAATATATAAATTAAATTAAACATTTAATGTTTAAACTATTATAATAATAAAATTATGATAACATGCTTAATAATTAAACTAGGCTGACCTGGAATTCACTATGTAGTCTCAGGTGGCCTCAAACTCGTAGTGATCCTCTTATCTCTGCCTCCTGAGTGCTGGGATTAAACGCGTGTGCCACCATGCCTGGCTTTAAATATTTTATTTGAGAGACAGGCAGATAGGGAGGAGAGAGAGAATGGGCATTCCAGGGCATCTACCAGTGAAAATGAACTTCAGACATGTGTCACCTTGTGCATCTGGCTTTACTTCGGTACTGGGAATTCGAGCCAGGGCCCTTTGGCTTCACAGGCAAACACCATAATCACTAAGCCACCTCTTCAGCCCCCACAGTAGTTCTTATAACTTCTCAATTCAGGTAATTTCTCAAGGTTTGCAGTCCTGGGGATCCAAAACTGCTCTACCAATAATCCTTGCTCAATCCAGTCAAGCACACAAGGGGGTGCTTAGTAATAATGAAACTGAGAAATCAGTGTACATTTGCTAAATCTTTTGTGTAATGTGTTGTGTGTCTAGGTACACATGCCACATATGCACACGTACAGAGGCCAAAGAACACTGGGTGTCTTCTTTTGCTCAGCAGTGTGTTTCCTTTAGCTGGAGCCTCTCATTGAACCTGGAGCTACTGTTTTGTTTTGTTTTTTTCAAATTTTTATTAACAACTCCCATGATTATAAAAAATATCCCATGATAATACTCCCCTTCCCCCACTTTCCCCTTTGAAACTCCATTCTCCATCATCTCCCCTCCCCCTCTCAATCAGTTTCTCTTTTATTTTGATGTCATGATCTTTCCCTCCTATTATGATGGTCTTGTGTAGGTAGTGTCAGGCACTGTGAGGTAATGGATATCCAGGCCATTTTGTGTCTGGGGGGAGGGGGCGCACATTGTAAGGAGTCCTATCCTTCCTTTGGCTCTTACATTCTTTTTTATTTTATTTTATTTTTGGTTTTTCGAGGTATGGTCTCACTCTAGCCCATGCTGACCTGGAATTCACTATGGAGTCTCAGGGTGGCCTCAAACTCGTGGCGATCCTCCTATCTCTGCCTCCTGAGTGCTGGGATTAAAGGTGTGCACCACCACTCCCAGCTGGCTCTTACATTCTTTCTGACACCTCTTCTGTATTAGACCCTGAGCCTTGGAAGGTGTCATAGAGATATTGAAGTACTGAGCACTCCTGTCACTTCTTTCCAGTACCATGATGCCTTCTAAGTCATCCCAAGGTCACTGCCATCTGAAAAGAGAAGATTCTCTATCAAAAGTGAGAGTAGCATTAATATATGGGTATGAACATTAAGAGAAGTGCTTACTGGGCAGTTTGATAAGCATAGTATATACATTTATCCAGACATTAGCAGACATTACACCCCTAAGGCTCATGACTACCCGTTTTAAGTTTTCAGTATCAGGGATGTATTCCTTCCTATGGAGTGGGTCTCCAGTCCAATTACAGGGCAGTTGTTTTCCACCATGGCAGATGTGCCACTATTGCACCTGTTGGCTCCTTTGGCCTGGCTGGCCAAATATAAGGCTTACAGTGTCCACTGTTGAGTATCTTCACTGGTGATTTCTCTTTCTCCCATTGAACTGCATGCAGAATGGCTTCTTCCAGCTTTCTGTCAGCTGGTCTACATGGAGGAGGTTATCAGCTCAGTTCCAGCAGGATTTCTCAGTGGCCTTGCAGCCCAATGCAGCTGCTGTTTTTTAAGGTCAGACTAGATGACTAGGGAGCCCCAGTGATTCTCCAGGCTTCTCCCTCAACAAGACTAAGATTCAGGTGTGATTGACTCTGCACAGATGTTCAAACCCGTGCTGGGGGAATCGAAGAAAAATCAGATGGTCTCAGGCCCTCATGCTTGCACAGTAAACACTTTTATCCACTGAGCCATTTCTCCAGCCCAGATAAGTCATTTTCAAGAATTGGGAATTTTTTTAATGGATTAAAAAAGTATTTATTTATTTTCAAGCAGAGAGAGATAAAAGAGAGACAGGCAGAGAATGGGTGTTCCAGAGCCTCCAGCCACTGCAAATGAACTCCAGATGCACTTGTCTTTATGTGGGTATTGGGGAATTGAACCTGGGTTGTCAAGCATTACAAACAAGCACCTTAACAGCTAAGCCATCTTTCCAGCCTGTGAATTTTTTTTTTGACACAGACAGACGGGGGGGCGGGGGGGGGGGGAGAGAGGGAGAGAGAGGGGGGAGAGAGAGAGCAAGAGAGACAGAGAGAGAGAGAGAGCAAGAGAGAGAGAGAGAGAGAGAAAGAATAGGTTCGCCAGGGCCTCAGCCACTGCAATCGAACTCCAGATGCTTGCACCACCCAGAGGGCATGTGCGGCCTTGCGCTTGCATCACCTTTGCGCATCTGGCTTAAGTGGACTCGAACCGGGGTCCTTAGGCTTCACAGGCAAGCGCTTAACCGTTAAGCTATCTCTCCAGCCCTTCTGGAAGTCTTTATGAAAGGTAAGACTGTGTAAAGACTGAGCTAAAGGTCCTGGGCCCTGGATGAAAATTTTCACCCCAGCAGGATCCCTCACTTGCTGAAAAAAAAAAAGGGTGCTCCTACCACATCTGTCCTGGAGGTCTCAGTTTCCCTGCCTACAGAACAAGAGGTAGGCTTTTCCAATTTGAGGCTCAGAAGTCTGTAAGACAAACCAAATTCCTTCAAGGGCCTGGGCATGACAGAGATCTTGCCTAGCCTGCATGAAGTAAGGCCCTGGGTTCGAATGCCCCCGCCACAGGACTTGGAGCTGTGAACTCCACGGAGGTGAACCCACTGGTGTGGTCAAGGTTAAAAGATTTGCTCTTTGGGCCCAGGAAGCAGGGGCGGCCACAGGGCACTGATCCGGGTTCACTGACTCACACCTTGTCCACAGTAGCAGGGGGCCCAGGACCACCTCCAAACCTCAACGTCCCACCCTGACTAGGTAACCGGGCGCACAGGCAGCGCGCGCGCCTAGCCCAGGTCGGGCGGCCAGCCACGCTCAGGCTTTCCCTCAAATCCCGCGAGATCTCGTCAGCCCCCCCTCCCCCTCCACAGCGCGGTGAGTGACGCGCCGCGGGCCGCTGGGTCCCGGCACCGGAAGTTGGGAGCCGCCAGCGGAAAGGGAGGCTGTTTGGAGTCCGGGTGACCTGCGGCCGCCGTCTTCACGGAGCTCCTGGCGACGCCGGCGGTATTGCGTGGGACTCTAGGACAGGGAGTGCTTGCTAGCTGACGGATTTTCGTTTTTAAGACTTGTTAGGGGCGAGCAGTGTGGATTTTTGAGGTGTCTGTGGGGACTTTGACATCTTTCGCGGAGCGTCTGCCGGGTTCCGCGCGGAGGGGGCGGACTTAAGTCGTCGAACGAGGCTGCCAGGAATCTGTCTCCCCAGCGTTGACGAAGGGGGAAGTCAGTTCGGAACCCAGACGCGCATTACTAGTTGTTTTCATTAAAGGCCTTGGTACTAAGAGCTGTAGAGGAAGGTCACTCAGACAGGGGGGAACCCCATGGCAACTCACGCATGTCAGAGACTTGCCTGGCAGAGGACAAGGCAAAGGTCAACAGTCATCTGTGCAGAATAACCGCACAAAACAAGGATAGAGACGTCTTATTAAAAGGTATTAGGGTAGGTCGTGCATGGTGGTGTACGCCTTTAAGTCCCAGCTCTCGGGAGCGAGAGGTAAGAGGCCCGTGAGTTCGAGGCTACCCTGAGACTACATAGTGAATTCCAGGTCATCCTGGGCTAGAGTGAAAGAAAAACCAACAACAACGAGAGAGGTTTTAGGGTAGGCAGGGTGTGGTGATGCATGCCTTTAATCCCAGCAGAGGTGGTAGGATCACTTGAGTTCGAGGTCAGCCTGGGATAGACTGAGACCCTACCTTGGAAAAAAAGAAAAAGAAAAAAAGGTATTCGGGTATATGGTTTCAATTCTCCAACACTGCATTAAGAAGCTCCTGTATGAAAATAGTACATGAGTGTGGGTTCAAGTATGGGTACAGGTTGTGTGACTTTGGACAAATCCTATTTGTTCCTTTTTGTTTGTTTTTTGAGGTAGGGTCTTGCTTAATTTTTGTTGTTGTTGTTTTGTTTGTTCTTTTTTCTCTTCCCGTATTAAACAGAGTAAATATTGTCAAATTCTTCACAGCGGAGGGAGTTATATTTAAACAAAATAATGATTTCCCTGTACTGGGGATTGAATTTAGGACCTTGAGCAAGCTATGTAGTCACAGGCTGGCCTTGAACTCACAGGGATACTCATACATCAGCCTCCCAAATGCTGGAACTAAAGGTGTGCGCCACCCCACCCCACCCACTTTGCTTTTTTTTTTTTCTTCTTTTTTTGGTTTTTCGAGGTAGGGTCTCACTCTAGCCCAGGCTGACCTGGAATTCACTATGGAGTCTCAGGGTGACCTCGAACTCACAGCAATCCTCCTACCTCTGCCTCCTGAGTGCTGGGATTAAAGGCGTGTGCCACCACGCCCGGACTTTTATTTTATTTTATTTTATTTTATTTTATTTTTATTAGCATTTTCCATGATTATAAAAAAAATCCATGGTAATTCCCTCCCCCCCCCCCACTTTCCCCTTTGAAATTCCATTCTCCATCATATTACCTCCCCATCACAATCTGTACTTACATATGTACAATATCAACCTATTAAGTACCCTCCTCCCTTTCTTTCTCTTCCCTTTATGTCTCCTTTCATTTTGCTTTTTAATCTCTACATATGGTGGCATTTTTCTTTTTTGATTTTACAAGGTATAGTTTCACTGTAGCCCAGGATAACCTGAATTCACTATGTAGTCTCAGGGTGGCTTTAAATTCATGGCGATCCTCCCACCTCTGCCTGTCCAGTGCTAGGATGAAGGCATGCACCACCACACCCAGGTGACTTTTTTTTTTTAAAGATTGCTCTTTTAAAAAATACGTATTTTTAAATTTATTTGAGAGAGGGAGGGAGGTAGAGGCAGATAGACAGAAAGAGAGAATGGGCATACCAGGGCCTCCAGCCACTGCAAATGAACTCCAGATGCATGCACCCCTTTGTACATCTGGCTTACATGGTTCCTGGGGAATTGAGCCAGGGTCCTTAGACTTCGCAGGCAAATGCCTTAACCGCTAAGCCATTTCCTCAGCCCTCGATTGACTTTTTAAAAAAATATTTTATTGAGCCGGGCGTAGTGGCGCATGCCTTTAATCCCAGCACTCGGGAGGCAGAGGTGGTAGGATAGCTGTGAGTTTGAGGCCACCCTGAGAGTCCATAGTGAATTCCAGGTCAGCCTGGGCTAGAGTGAGACCCCCACCTCAAAAAACAAACAAAAAAAATTATTAATTTAAGAGAGAATGAGTGTGTTAGGGCCTCTATCTACTGCAGACAAACTCCATACACATGCCTCACCATGTGCATCTGGCTTACCTAGGTCCTAGGGAGTGGAACCTGTGTCCTTAGGCTTTGCAGGCAAGTGCTTTAACTGCTAAGCCATTTCTCTAGTCCCACATGGTGACTTCTATGACTGGTTGTAGTGGCATACACCTGTAGTCTTATTTACTCAGGAGGCTATAGCAGAAGAATCACTTACGCCAATGAAATTCCATCTCAAAAAATTTAATAATTTAGTGATATGAAATAAGAAGCACATAACACTACCTTTAAAGATTCTTGTTTTAAAAATTGAAATGGACCAGACACAGTGGTGCACACCTTTAATCCCAGCACTTGTGAGGCAGAGGTAGGAGGATCACTGTGAGTTGAAGACCAGCCTGAGGCTATATAGTGCATTCAAGGTCAACCTGGGACTAGAGAGAGACCCTACCTCAAAAAACGAAACAACAACAAAAAGATGAAATAGCAGCACTTGCCTAGTATGTGCCAGGCTCAGGGCTTAGTTCCCAGTATAGCAAAAAGCAGGGGAGACAGTAGAACAAGGCAAATAACACTGAGAACATTCTAGACCAAAGAGTGGCAAAGGAGCAATGACATGAAACAAAGGAATGAATGACCCAAAGTGTGAACCTCAAATCCTGATTTTTTCTTTTGAGGTAGGTTCTCAAACCCTGGCTGAACTGAACTCACTATGTAGCCCAGGCTGGTCTTGAACTCAAATTAAATTCTTACCTCAGCTTCTTGAGTGCTATAATTATAGTTAATAGGATTATATGTCCAGCTTTGAATCCTGATTCTGATGGATCAGCTATAAAAGGAATGTCTTAGAGACATCAGGTAGTTTGATTCTGGACTGGGTATAGATGATAAAGCATCGCCTGTGCTATTCTGCCAATAATGGTGTATTATTTATGTTGAAAAGTATATTACCAGAGATTCTTAACTGAAGGATTTTTGAGGGAAATGGGCTTTGCTGTGAGGGCAAGCTAGAAGTTTTTAACTGGGCAAATTGTGGCCAGAAGGAAAGAATGGATTAGAGGACAACTAGCCATTTCTACAGGAGCTAGTAAATTAGATTCTATGGTTATGTAGACTCTACTTACCACAAGTAGTGCCTGTATAGCCAGGTCCTGCCTTACCTGCCCTGTATCACTTGGCTGGTTCTTTTTTATTTCCCCTGTGTGCTGGGATTGGAGGTGTGCGCCACCATTTATTTCTGCTTGGCTGGTTCTTTTATCTGACGTGGAAATGCTTCCCCATGATGAAGGTTACACAAACTTGAAATTTATTTTGAGATAAGGTCTTGCTGTGTAGCCCAGGCTGGCCTTGAACTCACTGGCTATCTGCTACAACCTCCAAGTTCTGGGATTATAGGCATTGGACATCATACTCAGTGTTTTTTTTTTTTGGGGGGGGGCGTTCTCACCCTAGCCCAGGCTCACCTGGAATTCACTATGTAGTCTCAGGGTGGTCTTGAACTCATGGCAATCCACGTATCTCTGACTCTCAAGTGCTGGGATTAAAGGTGTGTGCTACCATGCCCAGCAACACATTCAGCTTTTTTGGAATACTTTCAATCCATTTAGTTGAATCTGTAGATATAGCACTCAAGGATTATTTATTTATTAAAAAATTTTTTTTTTCGAGTTAAGGTATCACTCTAGCCCAGGCTGACCTGGAATTCACTATATAGTCTCAGGTTCAACTAAGGCAATCCTCCTACCTCAGCCTCCCATGTTCTGGGATTAAAGGATCTGCCACCACACTGGCTTATTTATATATATATATTTTTAAATGAGAGTGAAAATTGGCCTGCTAGGGCCTCCAGCCACTGTACACAAACTCCAGACTGTGTGCCACCTCATGTGCACGTGTCACCTTGTGCATCAGGCTTCTGCAGGTTCTAGGGGCTCCTTAGGCCTTGCAGGCAAGCGCCTTACCTGCTACGCCATCTCTCCAGCCCCTGATTGTGTTTGTGTGTGTATAAAACTTTGTTATAATGAATCTTTGTGAAAGTTCTTTGTAAATTATATAAATGTGTGGCAAGCAAGATTTGAAGAAATAACTAGCTGAGCATGGTGGCAGGTGTCCTATAGTCCCGGTCCTGGACAGGAAAATGAAGGAAGGGTGGAGGGAAGCAGAAAGGGAGAAGGATACTATGACGATTACTTAACATTTTGGTGGAGGCATATATAAGTTTCAGATGTCTGACGGATACTGTAGACTATATAGGATAAAGTTCAGGAGGCTGTAAGTGTGAGTCGAAGCTGTCAGCAGTCAGTCTCCTTTCCTCAGCTTTGGATGTCTGTCTTCTGTCTGTTCTCACAGGATCTTCCTCTGTGTGCCTGTGTCCTAATCACCTCATCTTAAAGGAACAAATCATACGTCAACTTCCTCTAAAATTGTCAGTATATAGTCATCCCTTCAGATCCAGATTAGAAGCTAGTTGGATGTAGTACAGTGTAACTACCTCATGATAACAGACAAGGGATTATTAAGAATCAAGTGGATTTACAAATGAGTGTTAAATGTATATTTTTGTTGCTGTATAGAATCTTTACACTTAAAAGTGATGATTGGGGCTGTGTATATTATAGTGTTGGAAAAAGTATGCAATTAATAAAATGACTTTTCTTTGGATTCCTCACTGTTATTAGGTGCTAAAGATGATAAAACGTCTAATCAGAAAAGACAGAAGCAATAAAGACCTATATTGACTGTTAACCTTAAAAGATTTATTTATTTGTGTGTGTGTTTAGAAGGGGGTACACCAGCAGCCCCTGCTACTACAAATGAACATCAGACATTTGTACCATTTTTTGCATCTGGCTTATGTGGGTGGTTTAGGAATTGAACCTTAGCCAGAAGACTTTGCAAGCAAGTGTCTTTAACCACTGAACCATCTTTCCAGCCCCTACATTGACTTTTATTATTATTATTATTATTATGAGAAAGAGCAAGATAGAGAGAATGGGTGTACCATGGCCTTTAGCCACTGCAGATGAAGTCCAGATGCATGTATCATCTTGTTCATCTGCCTTATGTGGGTTCTGGGTAATTGAACCTGGGTCCTTTGGCATTGCAGGCAAGTGCCTTAACTGCTAAGCCTGCCCTCCGGTCCAATGTTTGTTTGTTTTTTTTCCTGTGAGGTAGGGTCTCACTCTAGCCCAGGCTGACCTGGGCTAGTAGTCTCAGGGTAGTCTTGAACTCATGGCAATCCTCCTCTCTCTGCCTCCTGATTGCTGGGATTAAAGGCATGTGCCACCATGCCCAGCTTTTATTTCCTCATTTTAAGATGGGGTAATAATAGTAGTATTAGGTGGTGAAATAAGAGTCTCTTTCTCTCTATATACATATATTGTCGATAGAGCTGCTATAACAGTGCTTGGGACATGGTGACATTATGTGTGTAATTTTCTTTCTTTTTTTTTCGAGGTAGGGTTTCACCTCTAGTCCATGCTGACCTGGAATTCACTATGTACTCTCAGAGTGGCCTCAAAGTCATGGTGATCCTCCTACCTCTCCCTCCCAAGTGCTGAGATTAAAGGCATGTGCCACCACACCTGGCTAACACTGCAACTTTTATTCACCAGTTCAAATTATAAACTCAGAATAAATTAATCTTTTGCTTTTTGCTGTTTTATATAGAATTTTCTATGAAGTGAGGATTTACAAATGGATGGGGATTGGAGAGATTGCTCAGTGGTTAAGGTGCTTGCCTGCACAGCCTAAGGACCCAAGTTCAAATCTCCAGTACCTATGTAATGCCAGATGGCATCTGCAGTTTATTTACAGTGGGTAGAAGCCCTAGTGCTCCCATTCTCTCTCTTTGCCTCATTCTCTCTCTCAAAAAATAAAATATTTTTTAATGTGTTCTCATGTAGCTGAGTGTGGTGGTATGTTCCCATAACTCCAGTTATCTGCGAGGCTGAAGCAGAATTGCAAATTGGAAGCTGGCTTGGGCAACCTAGAGAACCCCTGTCCCAAAATAATTTTTTAGGGTTTTTTTTTGTTGTTTATTTTTATTTATTTATTTGAGAGTGATAGAGAAAGAGGCAGAGAGAGAATGGGCGTGCCAGGGCCTCCAGCCACTGCAAACGAACTCCAGACGTGTGCGTCCCTCTGTGCATCTGGCTAATGTGGGTCCTGGGAATCGAGCCTCGAACCGGGGTCATTAGGTTTCACAGGCAAGTGCTTAACCACTAAACCATCTCTCCAGCCCCCAAATAATTTTTTAAAAAGTGTTGTGGAGTAGAGTTCAGAGACTGCTTGCCTAGCCTAGCCATAAGCAAGGCCCTGGGTTCAACCACACGAGCTCTGTGGGGGAGGTGCTGGTGAGATGGCTCAGTGGATAAAGGGCTTGCCATGCAACTGTGAGGACCTGAGGTCAGATCCCCAGCACACACATAAATGCCAGTTGGGCATGACCTGATTGCAATGCTGCATACCAGAGCCAGAGACAGGAGATCCTGGAGCAAGCTGGCTAGCCAAACCAGCAAGCAAGTGGAGACCCTGACTCAGTAAATAAATTGGAGAATAATTAAGGAAGTTTTTCTGCACCATTCTCTGGCCTTCACGTGTTTGCACACACATGTGCCCACACACATACACCTGCCAAACAAAACCCTTCAGAGAACAGCAAATATTGATAATCGAATGAAATCAGAACCCTTTGTGCTGTTGGTGGGGAGATAAGTGGGACAGCTGCTGTGGAAACCAGTATGTGGAAGTAACTAAAAAAAAGCAAAAAGCAAAAAACAATCCTTTGAAAATTTGGATGTATTTGGGATCCCATCCATGGCCTTGCACCACTGAGCTACACTGCTAGCTCCCAGCTACTGTTTTTATTTATTTTGGGGTTGGACTAATAGACTAGCTCTAGAGGAATGTTTCATGTTTTTCCTTCCGTACCTCTCCTTCCTTTTCCTCCCTTCCTTTCTTTTCTCTTCCCCTCCCTTCCCTTCCCTCTTTATGTAGGGTCTCACTCTAGCCCGGGCAGGCCTCAAACTCACAGTGATCCTACTTCTTCTGCCTTCCAAATGCTAGGATTAGAGGCATTTATTTATTTTCAAGCAGACAGAGGTGCACCAGGGCTTCCAGCCACTGCAAACGAACTGATCCACTTTGTACATCTGCTTGTTTGTTTGTTTGTTTTATTTTAGTACCAGTGCTATTATTTTATTTATTTGACAGAGAAAGAGAAAGTGAGAATAGGCGTGCCAGGGCCTCTAGCCACTACAAATGAACTCCAGACACGTGTGCCCCTTTTGCATCTGGCTAACGTGGGTCCTGGGGAATCGAACCTGGATCCTTTGGCTTTGCAGGCAAACGCCTTAATTGCTAAGCCATCCCTTCAGCCCCTACATCTGGCTTTATGTGGGTAATGGGGAATTAAACCCTGGTTGTTGGTCTTGGCAGGCAAGTACCTTAACCACTGAGCCATCTCTCCAGACCCATGTTTTTCTTTTAATCACACCTTGGTAGGATGCTTAATCATAATGGCATGTAGATGAATGTCTTTGAATTAGCTGAGACCAAATTATTTTATCTTACTCAACCCTCAATGAACTTGCTTCTATTAAGAATTAAGTTAAGAATTCTAGCCTTAAAACAAAACAAAACAAAAAAAGAAAAAGAAAGAATTCTAGCCGGGCATGGTAGTACATGCCTTTAATCCCAGCAGATAGGAGACTCGCCATGAGTTTGAGGCCACCCTGAGACTACCTAGTAAATTCCAGGTCAGCCTGGGCTAGAGGGAAACCCTACCTTGAAAAATCAACACACACACACACACACACACACACAGAGAGAGAGAGAGAGAGAGAGAGAGAGACAGACTAGATTCTAAAGATGATTTTCTCTCTGTTAATTTACAAGCACAAATAGACTTTACATTTTATTTATAGATAACTTTTACATATTATATTTGAGAGAAAGATAGAGAGGTCATGGGTGTGCCATGTTCTTAAGCCACTGTAAATGAACTCCAGATGCATGTGTCACCTTGTACATCTGGCTAACTTGGGTCCTTGAGAATCGAACCTGGTCCGTAGACTTCATAGGCAAGTGCCTTAACCACTAAGTAATCACTCCAGCGCAACTTATTTTTTTAAAACATTTTATTTATTTATTTATTTGAGAGAGAAAGAGGCAGAGAGAGGGAGAGAATGGACGTGCCAGGGCCTCCAGCCACTGCAAAGGAACTCCAGACATACCCCCTTGTGCATCTGGCTTACATGGGTCCTGGAGAATCAAACTTGGGTCCTTTGGCTTAGCAGACAAATACCTTAACTGCTAAGCCATCTCTCCAGCCCCCAACTTATTTTTAATATTTATTTTTTAAAATATTTTTATTGCTGGGCATGATGGCACTTGCCTTTAATCCCAGCACTTGGGAGGCAGAGGTAGGAGTATCACTGTGAGTTCGATGCCACCCTGAGACTACATAGTGAATTCCAGGTCAGCCTGAGCTAGAGTGGGACCCTACCTCAAAAAGAAATTATTTATTTATTTATTTGCAAGCAGAAAGCAAAGAGATACAGACCGAGAATGGGCTACCAGGGCCTCCAGCCACTGCAAACAAACTCCAAATGCGTGCGCCACTGTGCATCTGGCTTTACGTGGGTACTAGGGAATTGAACTCTGACCATTAGGCTTTGCAAGCAAGCACTTTGACTGCTGAACCATCTTTCCAGCCCAATATTTATTTATTTTCTAGAGAAAATGGCAGAAAGAAAGAAAATGGGCACTCCAGGGCCTCTAGCCACTGCAAATCAACTCCAGATTCATGTGCCACCTGGCTTAGGTGGGTACTTACTAGGGAATCAAAACTCAAGTCATTAGGCTTTGCAGGTAAGCTCCTAAAGTACTGAGCAATCTCTAGCCCCCCTTTTTAAAAACCATTTTAATCTTTTTTACTTTATTTTATTTATTTGAGAGAGAGAGGAACAGACATAGGGAAAGAGAAATGGGAGCGCCAGGGCCTCCAACCATTGCAAACAAACTCCAGTCACAGGTGCCCCCTTGTGCATCTGGTTTACATGGGTCCTGGGGAATCGAACCGGGATCCCTAGGCTTCTCAGGCAAATGCCTTAAACACAAAGCCATTTTCCCAGCCCCCTTTTTTATTTTTAAATTTAATATTTAGCTCTTTCTCATGATTTAATTTTTTTCTAATTATAGGTTTTTTTAAAATACAGAACTCGTGTGAGACGATTGCACAGTGATGATTGTACAAAGAGTGGTATTGAATTCTCGACCTGGTACGTATCTGTGTGTGGTGAAGGAACAAGTGTAGTCTCTGATAATTATTAAAGCACAGGGAAGAACAAAAACCAATATCCAGGTGGGGGAGATGGGTTAGGTTTCTTGCAAAGCCTGCTGGTCCAGATTCAATTCACCTGTACCCGTGTATATTCAGATGTACAAAGTGGTGCATGTGTCTGGAATTCATTTGCAGTAACAAGAGACTCTGGTGCTCCCATACTCTGTATCTCTTTCAAATAAATAAATTTTAAAAATATTTATAAAACTAAGCTGGGCATGGTGGTGTACACCTTTAATCCCAGCATTTGGAAGGCAGAGGTAGGAGGATTGCCATGAATTCAAGGCCACCCTGGGACTACAAAGTAAATTCCAGGTTAGCTTGGGCTACAGCGAGACCCTACCTTGAAAAACAAAAGCAAAACAACAAAAAGGTGTTAAGATTAGTAAAATACTAGACGAAGTTATTTAAACAATGTAACATTCAGTTTTTCAAATAACTTATAAAACATTGTTTATGAGATACAGTGTTTTGGAATGATAACATTTGAAAAGTTTTTTTGCTTTTGTTTTTTTTCGAGGTAGGATTTCACTCTAGCCTAGTCTGACCTGGAACTCATGTAGTCTCAGAGTAACCTGGAACTCACGGGATCCTCATACCTTTGCCTCCCAAGTGCTGGGATTAAAGGTGTGTGGTACCACGCCTGGCTTGAAAAGGTTTAATTGGAAATTTGTTTTTCTTCCTTAGTATCACTTATTCCTAAAATGGTTTTTGTTTTATGTGAAACATACTGACTTATGTCAGTACCCATAGCCACAGGAATCACAGAAGCAGATTGGAGTCTCCTGAGGGGTTAGGGCCCACGTTTTGCTGCCTTGGCTTTCCTGCTTGCTTACTATGTAACCTGAGGAAGTTAAATTCAGATCTTTCCATCCTATTCTCAGGAAAACCTTAGAAATTTCATGATTCTTGAAAGGAAATTTGTTCAAGTTAAATGTAATTAAAGATTAATCAACTTTTAGAGATGACATTTTCTTTCTTTTTTTTTTATGAGAGGGAACGAGAGGGTGAATTGGTATACTAGGGCCTTTAGCCTCTGCAATCGAACTCCAGACGTGGGCCTCCTTGTATTCATGCATCACCTTGTGCATCTGGCTTACATGGATTCTGGGGAGTTGGTCAGCCTGAGCTAGAGACCCTATCTTGAAAAACAAAAACAAGCCGGGCGTGGTGGCACATGCTTTTAATCCTGGCACTCAGGAGGCAGAGGTAGGAGGATTGCCATGAGTTCAGGTTACTCTGAGACTACATAATGAGTTCCAGGTCAGCCCGGGCTAGAGTGAAATCCTACCTCAAAAAAACAAAAACAAAAACAACAAAAAACTTTTAACTGACAGACAGACAAAATCAGGGGTTCTTACCAACCTAGAATTCAACTGATAGGTTAAACTGGCTGGCCAGTAAGCCCCAGAAATCTATGTATCTTTGCATCCCCAGCTCTTGTATTGTTAAGTATGCATGACTATTCCTGACTTTGACTTTTTTTTTTGGCTTTTTCCAGGTAGGGTCTGACTCTAGCTCAGGCTGACCTGGAATTATGTAGTCTCAGGGTGGCCTTTAACTCACAGCTATCTTCCTACTTCTGCTTCCCAAGTGCTGAGATTAAAGGCCTGCACTACCACACCTGGCATATACCTTCTACTTCTTTAAGACAAGATGTCTCATTGGCTGGGAGCTGACCGATTAGGCTAGTCTAGCTGGCCTCCCCAGCACTAGAATTATAGGCATGTGCTGTCTTACAACTGGCATTAAACTGGCGTTTAAAAGGATTCTGGGGACTGAATGCAGGCCCTCATGATTGCAAAGCAAGTATTTTACCTACTGAGGTACTTCTCCAGCCCTTAAAATTAACTTTTTTGGGGGAGGGGATTTTTGAGGTAGCCCAGGCTAACCTGGAATTCTCGGTGGCCTCAAGCTCATGGCAGTCCTCCTACCTCTTCCTCCCGAGTGCTGGCATTAAAGATGTGCACCACCATACCCAGCTAAAATTATTTTTTTAATTCATATTTTCACCTGATATTTTAGGAAAAAATGGTAATCCAGTGGCAGAGAATTTCAGAATGGAAGAAATTAGTTTACCAGACAATGTCAATGAAGGACAAGTAAAAGTCAGAACTCTTTATCTTTCAGTGGACCCTTACATGGTAAGAATTACAATGTTGTAATTTCCTGTAAAACAGTTTTGTGGACAGGAGAGATGGTTTAGTGGTTAAGGCACTTGCCTGCAAAGCCTCAGAACCCCACTTCAATTCCTTAGTACGTACATGAGTCAAATGCACAAGGTGGTATGTGTCTGGAGTTCGTTTGCAGTGGCTAGAGGCCCTGTTGTGCCCATTCTGTCTCTTTCTGCTTCTTCCTCTCTCTGTCCCCCTCTCTCTCAAATAAGTACATAAATAAAATATTAAAAATGGTTTTATTTTCATGTTTTTAATCTTGTTACATCAAATTATTATTATGTTATCTGTTTGATAAGTATTTGAAAAATATCTTTTTTATTTATTTTTTTTGTTTGTTTGTTTGTTTGTTTTGATGTAGGGTCTCACTCTAGCACAGGCTGACCTAGAATTCACTATATTGGCCTCGACCTCATGGTGATCCTCCTACCTCTGCCTCCCAAGTGCTGGGTTAAAGGCGTGTGCCACCATGTCTGGCCTGAAAAATATCTTTTAAAAACTTATTTATTTATTTATTTGAGAGAGAGAGAATGGGTGAATAGGGCCTCCAGCTGCTTAAATGAACTTCAGATGCATGCATCACCTTGTGCATCTGGTTTACATGGGTCCTGGGGAATTGAACCTGGGTCCTTTGGCCTTGCAGGCAAATGCTTTAACCACTAAGCCATATCTCCCCAGCCCTGAAAAATATCTTAATACCTGTGAATTACAGATAACCATTTTATTTTATTTATTTTTTTGAGGTAGGGTCTCACCCTAGTTTAGGCTGATCTGGAATTGACTATGTCGTTTCAGGGTGGCCTGGAACTGACGTCAGTCCTCCTACTTCTGCCTCCAGAGCTCTGGGATTAAGGTGTGTGCCACCATGCGCAGCCCTTGTCTTTTTGAGATAAGGTCTCATTCTAGCCTAGGTTGACCTAGGACTCACTCTAGCCCAGGCTGGCCTTGAACTCACTATGATCCTTCTCCCAAGTGTTGGGATTAAAGACATGTGCCACCATGCCTGGCCACCCTTTATTTAATTTTTAAACATTTATTAATTTAATTTATTATTTTCAAGTGGAGAGTGACAGGAGATAGAATGGGTGCACTATGGCCTCCATTGCTACAAATGAACACTAGATGCATGTGCTACTTTGTGCATCTGGCTTTATGTGGGTAGTATGGAATTGAACTTCAGTTGTTAGAATTTGCAGGCACATACCTTAATCTCTGAGCAATCTCTCCAGCCCATACCCTTTCTTTCTTTATAATATATATATTTTTTGAGGCAAGCCCAGCATACTGCCTTTTTGTTTTGTTTTGTTTTTGTTTTCCAAGGTAGGGTTTCACTGTAGCCCAGGCTGTTATGTAGTCTCAGGGTGGCTTTGAATTCACAGTGATCCCTCCTACCTGTGCCTCCCAAGTGCTGGGATTAAAGGTGTGTGCCACCATGCCCAGCTCCTTTTTTTTTTATGTGAGAGTGAGTGAGTGAGAGAGAATTGGTGCACCAGAACTCTAGCCATTGCAATTGAGCTCCAGATGTGTGAACCCCCTTGTGTGCATGACAACCTTGCAGACTTGCATCACTGTGCATCTCGCTTATGTGGGACCTGGAGAATTGAACATGAGTCCTTAGACTTTGTAGGCAAGCACCGTAACCACTAAGTCATCTCCAGCCTAGCTTCCTAGCTTCTTTTTCTTTTTTCTTTTTGTTTTGGTTTTTCGAGGTAGGGTCTCACTCTAGCCCAGGCTGACCTGGAATTCACTATGGAGTCTCAGGGTGGCCTTGAATTCAAGGTGATCCTCCTACCTCTGCCTCCCCAATGCTGGGATTAAAGGCATGCACCACCATGCCCGGCCCCTAGCTTCTTTTTCTTTCTCCTCCTTCTCCCACTCCTTCTTTTCCTCCTTGTCCTCCTCCTTGTCCTCCTCCTCCTCCTTTTTTTTTTTGAAGTAGAGTCTCACTCTAGCCCTAAGCTGATCTGTAATTCACTAAGTAGTCTCAGAGTGGCTTTGAACTCATAATGATCCTTCTACCTCAGCCTCATCACCACAATTGGCCTTTTACTTTTGCTGGGTGTAGTGGTGCATGCCTTTAATTCCAGCACTTATGAAGTAGAAGGATCACTGAGGTCAAGGCCAGCTCCTGGGACTACAAAGTGAGTTCCAGATCAGCCTAGGCCAGAGTGAGACCCTACCTTGAAAAAAAAGATAAACATTAATAATAAAAGCTCTTGGGCTGGAGAGATGGCTTAGCGGTTAAGCGCTTGCCTATGAAGCCTAAGGACCCTGGTTCGAGGCTCAGTTCCCCAGGTCCCACGTTAGCCAGATGCACAAGGGGGCGCACGCGTCTGGAGTTCGTTTGCAGAGGCTGGAAGCCCTGGCGCGCCCATTCTCTCTCTCTCCCTCTATCTGTCCTTCTCTCTGTGTCTGTCGCTCGCAAATAAATAAATAATTTAAAAAAAAAATAATAAAAGCTCTGTTTTGTAGATTTTAAAATTTTCTGTTTACTTTTTAGCTAATCTAAATACTCATCTTCTCATATTTTGCTTTTCTTCTATGGGGTAGGGATTGAACCTAGAGCCTCACACATGCTGAGATATAACCCCTGGTGACTCATGCTGAACTTGTAACATCTCCTGAACCCTGTCCTTCCAGAGGCTGATTTTCCTTTTCATTATTGGAGACATTTAATCAAGCAGGGCGGGAGAGATGGCTTTATGGTTAAGACATTTGCCTGCAAAGCCTAAGGACCTAGGTTTGACTCCCCAGGACCCACACAAGCCAGATGCACAAGGTGGTACATGCTTGTAAATAAATAAATAAAAATATTTAAAATTTTTTTGTTTATTTTTATTTATTTATTTGAGAGCGACAGAGAGAGAAAGAGGCAGAGAGAGAGAGAAAGAATGGGCGCGCCAGGATGGTATAATGGTTAAAGAGGTGGTAAGAGGCTCTTACCACCGCATACAAAGTCTAGATGCATGTACCATTTTGTGCATACTTATCTGGAAATCTGACCTGGGTCATCAGGCTTTGCAAGCATGCACCTTTAACCATTAAACCATCTCTCCAGACTCAACAAAATTATCTTGATCAATGCTTTTATTTTTTTCAGCGTTGCAAGATGAATGAAGACACAGGCACTGATTATCTAGCACCTTGGCAGCTATCTCAAGTGGTCGATGGTGGAGGTGTTGGAATTATAGAAGAGAGCAAGCACCCAAACTTGATGAAAGGCGACTTTGTGACTTCTTTTTATTGGCCCTGGCAAACCAAGGCTATTCTAGATGGGACTAGCCTTGAAAAGGTGAATAGAAATATATATATTTTTTCCTCTGTGTACTTCTCATTTTTAATTTAATTTTTTTTTTTCCAAGTTAGGGTCTCACTCTAGCCTAGGCTGAACTGGAATTCACTGTGTAGTCTCAGGCTGGCCTCACACTCACAGCGATCCTCCTACCTCTGCCCCCCCTAGTGCCGGGATTAAAGGCGTGCACCACCACACCCAGCTTTTTCTTTCTTTTTTATTTATTTATTTACTATTTTATTTATTTATTTGAGAATGACAGAGAAAGAAAGAGGCAAAGAGAGAGAGAAAGAGGGAGGGAGGGAGAGGGAGAGAATGGGCACGCTAGGGCCTCTAGCCACTGCAAACGAACTTTAGAATGCATGTGCCACCTTGTGCATCTGGCTTATGTAGGTACTGGGGAATTGAGCCTCGAACCTGGGTCCTTAGGCTTCACAGGCAAGCACTTAACTGCTAAGCCATTTCTCCAGCCCTTTATTTTTATTTTTTAATTTTTATTAACATTTTCCATGATTATAAAATATATCCCATGGTAATTCCCTCCCTCCCCACCCCCACACTTTCCCATTTGAAATTCCATTCTCCATCACATTACCTCCCCATTACAAATCATTGTAATTACATATATACAATATCAACCTATTAAGTATCCTCCTCCCTTCCTTTCTCTTCCCTTTATGTCTCCTTTTCAACTTACTGGCCTCTGCTACTAAGTATTTTCACTTTCACACAGAAGCCCAATCATCTGTAGCTAGGATCCACATATGAGGGAGAACATGTGGCGCTTGGCTTTCTGGGCCTGGGTTACCTCACTTAGTATAATCCATTCCAGGTCCATCCATTTTTCTGCAAATTTCATAACTTCATTTTTCTTTACCGCTGAGTAGAACTCCATTGTATAAATGTGCCACATCTTCATTATCCACTCATCAGTTGAGGGACATCTAGGCTGGTTCCATTTCCCAGCTATTACAAATTGAGCAGCAATAAACATGGTTGAGCATGTACTTCTAAGGAAATGAGATGAGTCCTTTGGATATATGCCTAGGAGTGCTATAGCTGGGTCATATGGTAGATCAATCTCTAGCTGTTTTAGGAACCTCCACACTGTTTTCCACAATGGCTGGACCAGATTGCATTCCCACCAGCAGTGTAGAAGGGTTCCTTTTTTTCCACATCCCCGCCAACATTTATGATCATTTGTTTTCATGATGGTGGCCAATCTGACAGGAGTGAGATGGAATCTCAATGTAGTTTTAATCTGCATTTCCCTGATGACAGGTGACGTAGAACATTTTTTTAGATGCTTATATGCCATTCGTATTTCTTCCTTTGAGAATGCTCTATTTAGCTCCATAGCCCATTTTTTGATTGGCTTGTTTGATTCCTTATTATTTAACTTTTTGAGTTCTTTGTATATCCTAGATATTAATCTTCTATCAGATATATAGCTGGCGAAGATTTTTTCCCATTCTGTAGGTTGCCTCTTTGCTTTTATCACTGTGTCCTTTGCGGTGCAAAATCTTTGTAATTTCATGAGGTCCCAGTGATTAATCTATGGTTTTATTGCCTGAGCAATTGGGGTTGTATTCAGAAAGTCTTTGCCAAGACCAATATGTTGAAGGGTTTCCCCTACTTTTTCCTCTAGCAGTTTCAGAGTTTCAGGTCTGATGTTAAGGTCTTTAATCCATTTGGACTTAATTCTTATGCATGGCGAGAGAGAAGAATCTATTTTCATACTTCTGCAGATTTATATCCAGTTTTCAAAACACCATTTGCTGAAGAGGCTGTCTCTTCTCCAATGAGTATTTTTGGCATTTTTATCGAATATCAGGTGGCTATAGCTACTTGACCAGCCCTTTATTTTTTTAAAAAATATTTTATTTTATTTATGTATTTGAGGGAGAGAAGCAGAAAGAAAGAGAATATGGGTGCTCCAGGGCCTCTATCCACTGTAAACGAACTCCGGACACATGCATCCCCTTGTGCATCTGGCTTACGGGAGTCCTGGGGAATTGAACCTGGATCTTTTGGCTTTGCAGGCAAATACCATAACTACTAAGCCATCTCTCCAGCCTTCTTTATATTTGTTTCACAAGTGTGTTGGATTACACTCCTCAAGTTTATGCTTTCATTTAACCTTAATATCACATTAAAGGTCCTGTGACAGGGCTGGAGAGATACCTTAGCAATAAATGTGCTTCCTGAATAGCATGAGGGCCTGAGGGGAGCCTGAAACTACCTAAATTTGAATTTCTATATCTCATATAAAGAGCTGGGTGTGGCCATGGATGCGTGTAATCCCAGTCCTGCAAAGGGTGTTGCCATGGATGCGTGTAATCCCAGTCCTGCAAAGGGGAACTGAGAACAGAGGATAGCTCAGGCTAGTGAATTAAAAAAAAAGAGACTCTAGCTCATATTAGAACAGGCTCAAATAAGATTTGGTGGAAGTGGGTTGGAAAGATGGCTTATCTGTTAAGATGCTTGCCTGTGAAGCCTAAGGACCCAGTTTCGATTCCCCAGTATCCACATAGGCCAAATGTGCAAGATGGTGCATGTGTCTGGAGTTGTTTGCAGTGCCCCTGGCATGCCCATTCTCTCTCTCTCTGTGTTTCTTTATCTCTGTCAAATATATATATATATATAAAATATTTTAAAAGCCGGGCTTGGTGGCTCATGCCTTTAATCCCAGCACTTGGGAGGCAGAGGTAGGTGGATTGCTGAGAGTTTGAGGACACACTGAAACTACATAGTGAATTCCAGGTCAGTCTAAACTAGAGTGAGACCCTATCTCAAAAATCAGCTGGGTGTGGTGGCTTATGCCTTTAATCCCAGCCTGGGCTAGAGTGAGACCCTACCTTGAAAAACCAAAAAAAAGTTAAAAAAACAAACAATATATATATATATATATATATATATATACACACACACACACACACACACACACACACACATATACATATATATATGTTATATATATATGTATAGATTTTAACTGATTTATTTATTTGAGAGAAAAAAATGGGTGCACTAGGGCCTTTAGCCACTGCATACGAATTATAGACGCATGAGCCACCTTCTGCATCTGGCTTACATGGGTCCTAGGGAATCAAACTACAATCTTTTGGCTTTGCAGGCAAGCACCTTAACCACTAAGTCATTTCTCCAGCACTAAAGAAAATTTTTTTTTTTTTTTGAGGTAGGGTCTCACTCTAGCCCAGGCTGACCTGGAATCCACTCTGTGTTCTCAGGGTGGCTTTGAACTCATGGTGATCCTCCTACCTCTGCCTCCCGAGTGCTGGGTTTAAAGGCGTGCGCCACCACGCCCGGCTAAGAAAATATTTTTAACAAAAGAATGGGTTGAAGAGCAATGGAGTGGAATACACTTCAGGGCACATACATGTACATATAGCATACATTCCATCTAACACACGTGTGCATATGGGTGCATACACATGCCACAAAAAGGTCTTGCTCCAATACACTTACATACAGATGTAGGACTTTAATATATGAACTTGAGGGGAAGGAACACTATTTAATCCATAACAGATAATCTCTGTCTTCTTGTCTTAAAATGAAAACTTTCTAAAATTATATTTAAAAAGTTTATGTTGGAGCTGGGTGTGATGGTGCACACCTTTAATCCTAGCACTCGAGAGGATCGCTGTGAGTTTGAGGCCTGTCTGAGACTACATAGTGAATTGCAGGTCAGCCTAGGCTAGAGCAAGATCCTACCTGGGGTGGTGCAGGGGGTTGCAGAGATGGCTCAGCAGTTAAAGGCTTTTGCTTGAAAAGCCTGCTAGCCCAGGTTTGATTCCTTAGTACACATGTAAAAGCCTGATTCACAAAGGGGCACATGCATCTAGAGTTCATTTTCAGTGGCAAGAGGCCTTGTCAATGCCCAGTCTCTCTTTCTCTCTCTCTCTGCTTATACATAGATGAATTAAAATTGTTAAAAAGTGTATTGTTTTATTTCAGGTAGACCCACAACTTGTGGATGGACACCTTTCATATTTTCTTGGAGCTATTGGTATGCCTGGTTTGACTTCCTTAATTGGGGTAGAGGAAAAAGGCCATATATCAGCTGGTTCCAAGCAGACAATGGTTATCAGTGGAGCAGCAGGTGCTTGTGGATCCTTGGCTGGGCAGGTAAAATTTCCAGGAATTGTTTGATTTTCCTTAAAAAAATTAGTCATGAGTAAAATGTCTGGATATATTTACTTAGTGTTTTGTTTGGGGGGGGGTTGGTTTTATTGAGGTAGGGTCTCACTCTGGCCCAGGCTGAGGTGGAATTCACTATGGAGTCTCAGGGTGGCCTTGAACTCACAGTGATCCTCCTGCCTCTTCCTCCACCTGACTTATTTAGTTTAAAATATAGAATTGAGCCTGGCATGGTGGCGCTTGCCTTTAATCCCAGCACTGGGGAGGCAGAGGTAGGAGGATCGCCATGAGTTCAAGGCCACCCTGAGACTACAGAGTGAATTCCAGGTCAGCCTGAACTAGAGTGAGACCCTACCTCAAAAAACAAAAAAGAAAAAAAAAAAAAAAAGAATTGAGCCAGGTGTGGTGGCGCATGCCTTTAATCCCAGCACTCAGGAGGCAGAGGTAGGAGGATCACCGTGAGTTCAAGGCCATTCTGAGACTACAGAGTGAATTCCAGGTCAGCCTGAGCTAGAGTGAGACCCTACTTCGAGAACCCCCCCCCAAAAAAAAAATAGAATTTATGGGCTGGAGAGATTTCTTAGTGGTTAAGGTGCTTGCCTACAAAGCCTAGTGACTCTAGTTTGATTCCCTAGTTCCCATGTAAAACTAGATGCACAAAGTGGTGCATTTGTCTGAAGTGCGTTTGCAATGGCTGGAGGCCTTGGTGTGCTCTTCTGTCTCTCGATCTTTCTTTTATCTCTCTCTGCTTGCAAGTAAGTAAATATCTTTTTTGGTGTTCCTTTTTTCAAGGTAGGGTCTCGCTGTAGTCCAGGCTGACCTGGAATTCACTATGTAGTCTCAGGGTGTCCTTGAACTCACAGTGATCCTCCCTCCTTGGCTTGCCAAGCGCTGGGATTGAAGTCATGAACCACCATGCCCAGCTAATTTTTTTTTTCCTGTCTTTTTGTCTCACTCTAGCCCAGGCTGACCTGTAATTCATACAGCGATCCTCCTCCTGCCTCTGTCTCCTGAGTACTGGGATTAAAGGCGTACACTACCACACCCAGTTAATAAATATTTTTTAAACAAAGTTTAAAAAAACAGGGCTTGAGGGTCTGTAGAAATCTCAGTGGTTAAAGACACTTACTTATAAAGTCTAACAGCCTGGGTTCAATTCCCCATTACCCACGTAAAGTCAGACACACAAAGTGGCTCATTTGTCTCGAGTTCATTTACAGTGGCACAAGGCCCTAATGTACCCATTCTCTCTCCTCTATCTCTCAAAAATAAAAATGTTTTTAGAAATTGAGGGCTTGGAAAAAAAAAAATTGAGGGCTTGGCTGAAGAGATGGCTTAGTGGTTAAGACACTTGCCTGTGAAGCCTAAGGATCCAGGATCAATTTCCCAGGACTCATATAAGCCAAATGCACAAGGTGACGCACATATCTGGAGTTCATTTGCACTGACTAGAGGCCTTGGTGCACCCATTCTCTCTCTATCTGCCTCTTCCTCTCTCTTTCTCAAATAAATAAATAAAATTTAAAAAAAAAGAGGAATAAAACTGAAAAAAAAAATGAGGGCTTGAGGGGCTGGAAAGATGGCTCAGCAGTTAAGGCACTTATCTGCAAAGCCTGACTATTCGGGTTTGATTCCCCTGTAACCATGTAAAGCCAGATGCACAAGGTGGTTCTGCATTTGAAGTTTGTTTGCAGCAGCTAGAGGCCTTAGTGTGCCTATTCTCTTTCTCTGTTTCTTCTATCTCTGTCTACTTGCAAATGAATTAAAAAAAAAAAAAAAAGGCTGTGGATGGTAGTGCACACCTTTAATCCCAGCACTAGGGAGGCAGAGGTAGGAGGATTGCCATGAGCTCAAAGCCACCCTGAGACTACACAGTGAATTCCAGGTCAGCCTAGGGTAGAGCAAGACCCTACTTTGAAAAATAAGACAAAAATTCGAACAGATCTTGTCATTATTTCACACACTTTTAATAGAAATAATGTTGTTATCTATTTAGATTCTGTTAATAGCATGAAAAACAAAAGATTTTTGTGCCTCATTCTTTGTTAACCAAAGCAGATGTACTAAATGCTGGAGCATTTCTGTCATCCTTATAGGGATGGAAATCCTAGAAACCTGACCAGAATTCCTTAAATTAAAAGACAAATAAGGGCTTGGGGTGCAGATCAGTGATAGATCACTTGCTAAGTATGCATAAGATCCTGGGTTCCATTCTGGCACTAGATAACAACAGTAACAAAACCATAAAATCAAATTTATGTGTGTGTGTGTGTGTGTGTGTGTGTGTGTGTGTGTATGCATGCATGCATGCATGCATGCATGCTTCTTTTTTTTCAGGCAGGCCCAATAGACTGGCCTTGTCTTTTATGCAAGAGTGAGAGAGAAAAAATTGGCACATCAGGGCCTCTAGGCATTGCAGTCGACCTCCAGACAAGTATGCCCCCTTGTGCACATGTGCAGCCTTGCACATTGGCATCATTTTGTGTGTATGGCTTATGTGGGACCTGGAGAGTCAAACATAAGTCCTTAAGGTTTTGCAGGCAAGCACCTTAACCACTAAGCAATCTCTCCAACCCTATTTTATTTTATTTTTTGGTTTTTCAGGGTAGGGTCTTGTCCTAGTCTAGGCTGACCTGGAATTTCCTTGGTAGCCTTGAACTCACAGTGATCATTCTGCCTTTGCCTCCCAAGTGCTGGGATTAAAGGCATGTGCTACCACGCCTGGCTTTTATTTTTTTTATTTAGTGTATTTGGTTTTCATATGTGTGGAAGCCAGATGGCGATGCCAAGTATCTCCCCAGCCCCCAAAAGCATTTATTGACTTGTAGAAATATAAATATTTTGATATAGTTTTACAAAGTTTTATAAAATTAGCCTATGTTATGGGACTTGTTGAAACAAACTATTTCATTGTATCTGATTTGTGTTCTTTAAAAATTGAATTATAAAAATTATGTATGGATGTGATTAATTTAATTAATTAATTTATTTTTTTTTAGGTAGGATTTCACTCTAGCCCAGGCTGACCTGGAATTCACTATGTAGTTTCAGGGTGGCCTTGAACTCAGGGTATCCTCCTGAGTGCTGGGATTAAAGGCATGTGCCATTACACTGGCCAATTTTATTTTTTTAGGGATGATATTGTCTGCCTTTATCATTTTATTTTGTTTCAAGTTTCTTTTAGCTAGAAGCAATGTAATCTAGCCTAAATTATGATGAATATTCTCCTATACTTGCAATATCCTAATGTATACTTTCACATTTGTACATTTGTATAAGTACAAAGCCATTTAATTTTCAAAATTTCCCTCCCTAGATTGGCCGTTTGCTGGGCTGTGCCAGAGTGGTGGGAATTTGTGGATCACAAGAAAAATGCCTCCTTTTGACCTCAGAACTGGGGTTTGATGCTGCAATTAATTATAAAAAAGGGAATGTGGCAGAACAACTCAGAGAAACATGCCCAGCAGGAGTGGATATTTATTTTGACAACGTTGGTGGTGACATCAGTGATACGGTGATAAGTCAGGTTGTTTACTGATTTGTTTCTGTTACAAATTTGATACTGCTAATCTTTTTTGTCTGATACTGAGGGGGAAGAAACTATAAGACTATAGGGTTTCAGCAGTTGGGAGGTAGGGGGCTCACTGTGAGTTAGGGCAACCCAGAACTAGAGTAAGTTCCAGGTCAGCCTTGGCTAGTGAAACCCTACCTCAGAAAAACATAAACAAGCCCCTAAAAGTATAGGATTCATTGTAACAAATCACATGATGATCATTATTGTATTTAAGTTTTATATAAAGGCTTGCTGATAAAGGCTTCCATTTGATTACAGATTTGTATTTTGAATTTCACTTTCAGCCCTTCTTGCCTAGCAGTAGTATGTCTTCACTTTCATTTTATTTTTGTGAAAATTTATAGCTGCTTTTTTTTAGTCTGTGGCCTTGAACTCTCATTAATCCTTCTACCTCTGCCTCCCAAGTGCTGGGATTAAAGGCATGCACCACCACGCCTAGCTATAACTGAATTATTTCTTTATTTTTTATTTTCTTTATTTCTTTATTTTGGATTTTCAAGGTAGGGTCTCACTGTAGCTCAGACTGACCTGGAATTCACTCTGTAGTCTCAGGGTGGCCTCGAACTCATGATGATCCTCTTACCTCTGCCTCCCCAGTGCTGGGATTAAAGGCGTGCACCACTATGCCCGGCTTGTTTTATTTTTTCAGAGAGAGAGCGAGAATTAGTGTGCCAAGGCCTCAGCCACTGCAATCAAACTCCAGACACTTGTGCCACCTTGGGGGCATGTGCAACCTTGTGCATGTGTCACCTTTGTGTGTGGCTTTCTTGGGATCTGGAGAGAACTCGAACATGGGTCCTTAGGCTTCACTGGCACGTGCCTTAACCACTAAGCCATCTCTCCAGTCCAGCTGCAATTTTTTTTTTTTTGAAGTAGGTCTCACTCTAGCCCAGACTGACCTGAAATTCACTATGTAGTCTTAGGGTGGCCTTGAACTCACAGGGGATCCTCCTACCTCTACCTTCTGAGTGTTGGGATTAAAGGTGTGTGCCACCATGCCTGGCTTCCAGCTGCATTTTTTAAATGGTGAAGTTCTGACCTGTTGGTTCCTGTGTCCTCTGCCAAGGTTCCCCCAAAGTTGTGTCAGGCAACCGTGGAGACCAAGGTTGTGCATGCAGAATCACTCCCGGGAGTCAGTTTTGGTGAACAGCTTTCAGTTTAGTCAGGGAAATGGATTTATAAGCATCTGAGGGCAGGAAGAGGGTCCTAAGGGGTTGGTGGGTTTAAAGGTTGCTAGCCTAAGCAGGGTGTGGTGGCACACGCCTTTAATCCCTGCACTGGGAGGCAGAGGTAGGAGGATCGCCATGAGTTCGAGGCCACCTTGAGACTGCATAGTGAATTCCAGGTCAGCCTGGGCCAGAGTGGGACCCTACCTTGAAAAGCCAAAGAAAGGTTGCTAGCTTATGCCAAATATGAGACTTTCGTCCTAGCACATAGACAAGGGAAGGTATGCATATAGGGGGTTTCCTAGGTAACTGGCCAAAAGCCACAGGGTTATGGTCAAAGCCTAAGTTCAGGTGTGCTGGGCTTGGAGAGGGAGTGGCCTCTTGCAGCCCGGGGAGTCCTTAGTTGTACCTGGCAGCTCAGGCCCCTCTCCTGAAGGCTCCAGCCTATGTGTGACAGTGCCCAACAGTGACCCCTGAATTACCACTAGCTACTTCATAGTCCTGGCCCCTGAGTTTAGGTAGGGAAATGTTTTCATAGATTACAGATATTTGTATTTTTATAGGCAATATTAAAATACCCTCACTACTACAATGCATACATACATAATATGTAAAATGATTTCAAGTTGAGGATAAATTATTTAACTAGAAAGAGATAAACTACTGCTACTAATAAGGGTAGCAACACCGATGATATCTAATGTTGTTCTTTTGCTGATTACCAAACATTTTTGTTTTATATTTCTTTGGATTTATTTCTAGGTAATTAACACTTTTATTTTTTTTTTCTTTTCAAAATTTTTTTATTAACAACTTCCATAATTGTAAACAATATCCCATGATAACTCCCTCCCTCCTCCCACTTTCCTCTTTGAAACTCCACTCTCCATCATATCTCCTCCCCTCTCAATTGATCTCTCTCTCTCTTTTTTTTTTCTTTTTTTGATGTCATGATCTTTTCCTCCTGTTACGATGGCCTTGTGTAGGTAGTGTCAAGCACTGTGAGGTCATGTATATCCAGGCCATTTTGTGTCTGGGGGGAGCATGTAATTAACACTTTTAAATACATATAATGGGTAAATATTCAAAACAAATCCAATTAGCTGGCAAGAAAATATTAAATATAGTGATCAAGTGGGCTTTCATTGATGCATCCATAAAAACTATAAATAGGAAAGGCATCTAAAGGTGTAATCATCATTTTTTCTCTGAACAGATGAATCAGAATAGCCACGTCATCTTGTGTGGTCAAATTTCTCAATATAATAAAGATGTACCTTATCCCCCCCCTCTGCCCCCAGCTGTAGAAACAATCCGGAAGGAAAGAAACATCACAAGGTTTGTTTTTCTTCATTGCATGTGTGTCTGTGTGGGTGGGTGTGCACATATGTGCATGGGTATGTAGAAGCCAGAGGCTGACATCAGCGGTCCTCATCTGCCCGTTATTTACTGAAAGCAGGTATCTCTCTTGAACGTAGCTCACTAATTCAGCTAAACTAGTCAACTTGCTCTGGGAAATGTCTTGTCTCCCCCTCCTGGGCTTTGGGATTACAAGCAGTCTGGCACATATGTCTGGCATTTTGCTGGGAATCCAAACTCAAGTTGGCACCTCTGTGCAGCAAGTACTTTATCCACTGAGCCATCACCCCAGACTCACAAGGTATATTCTGTCCCTTTGCCCTTATTACCCCTTTTAAGGGAGGTTACATTTCACTGGTGTATTTGAAATGTGTTATTCTTCATTTGCAGTGTTTCCTTTTGATAAAACTTGGATATATATTCATTTGTGTGTGTATATTTAGGTAAGGTAGTTTGTGGTGGGGTGTGGGTGGTGGTATATACGTATGTATATGCCGCTTGCATGTGTGCAGAGGCGAGAAGAGGATGTCCGGTGCCCTCCTTTATCACTCATCTGCTTATTTCTTTGAGACAGAGTGTCTCACTGAACCCAGAGCTGCTGATTTTCAGTCTGAGTGGCTGACCAGTGAGCCCCAGCAATTCTTCAGTCTCCGTTCCCTGCAGGACTGGGGTTACGTGCATGCGTGATAATGCCTAGCTCTTTATGTGGGTACTGGGGATTAAAGTCAGGGAAAATCAGGCCCTCATACTTAGGTAGCAAATACTCCCTGTGCCATCTTCCCAGTTTGAAAGTATATATATATATATATTTTTTTTTCATTTATTTATGAAACACAGAGAGAAAGAATGGGCACACCAGGGTTTCCAGCCACTGCAACTCAACTCCTGATCCATGTGCATCTGGCTTATGTAGGTTCTGGGGAATAGAACCTGGAACCTTAGGCTTGGCAGGCAAGTGCCTTAACCACTAAGCCATCTCTCCAGCTCTGACAGTATATATATATATTTTTTAATTAATTTATTTATTTGAGAGCAACAGACACAGAGAGAAAGACAGATAGAGGAAGAGAGAGAGAATGGGCATGCCAGGGCTTTCAGCCTCTGCAAACAAACTCCAGACACGTGCGCCCCCTTGTGCATCTGGCTAACGTGGGACCTGGGGAACAGAGCCTCGAACCGGGGTCCTTAGGCTTCACAGGCAAGCGTTTAACCACTAAGCCATCTCTCCAGCCCTTTTTTTGTTTTTTTGAGGTAGGGTCTCACTCTGGTCCAGGCTGACCTGGAATTAACTCTGTCATCTCAGGGTGGCCTTGAACTCATGGCAATCCTCCTACCTCTGCCTCCCAAGTGCTGGGATTAAAGGCGTGCGCCACCACGCCTGGCTCTATTTTATTTATTTTTTATTTGAGACAAGAAAGAGGCAAGAGAGAGAGAATGGGCATTCCAAGGCCTTCATTTGCTGCAAGCAAATTCCAGATGCTTGTACCTCCTTGTGCGCATGTGTGACATTGAATGCTTGTGTCCCTGTGTGTCTGGCTTACATGGGACCTGGAGATTCAAACATGAGTGTATGTGTATTTTTTTGTTTGTTTGTTTTACAAAGTAGGGTCTTGCTGTAGCCCAGGCTGGCCTGGATTTCACTAGATAGTCTTGAACTAATGGCTGGGATTAAAGGCGTGAGCCACCACCTTAAAAGTATATATTTTTAAACTGGTTCACTATTTAGGTTTTAGATAACTATGTCTAGAAAACTTTCACTTGCTGGCTTTGAATAGCTTAGATTAGGTAATGGGAAGGTGGGAAAAGGATGTTTATGTACAAAGATAAAAAAAAAATCACAATACTATTGCCAAATGAAGTTATAGATGATAAGCAGACAAGCAGTAGAAATTTAGTATACTTAAACTTGTAACAACAACCCAAAACTATATCTAACTAGACTTAATGTGGTTAATTTGAGGATTAACAGGTATCAA
The DNA here is from genome assembly GCF_020740685.1 of Jaculus jaculus. Classification (NCBI taxonomy): domain Eukaryota; kingdom Metazoa; phylum Chordata; class Mammalia; order Rodentia; family Dipodidae; genus Jaculus; species Jaculus jaculus. The sequence goes on along the minus strand of NC_059108.1, from coordinate 144,206,253 downwards.
GAGTTTTGGAAGACTTGATTTTGGGTTCTTATTCTTATGTTACTTCTGTCTGATCATTATCCTTTTCTTCCCTACCTACAGAGACAGATTTATGGTATTAAATTATAAGGATAAATTTGGGCCTGGAATTCTACAGCTGAGTCAGTGGTTTAAAGAAGGAAAACTAAAGGTAAAGCTCTCTCTTTATACACACAACACATAGTGATGTTACTAACTGAAGATTAGAAAATGAGAAAATAGGGCTGGAGAGATGGCTTAGTGGTTAAGGTGTTTGCCTGCAAAGCCAAAGGATCCCGGTTTGATTCTCCAGGACCCACATAAGCCAGACGCACAAGGAGGACACATGTGACTGAAGTTCATTTACAGTGGCTAGATGCCCTGGTGTGCCCATTTTCTCTCCCCCCTCCCTTTCTCTCAAATAAATAAATAAATAAATATTTTTTAAAAACAAGAAAATGAGAAAATAGGGAAAATGAAAAAAAAAAAAATCAATCGATAGGGAACTTTTCTTAGCCACCTACACGAAAAAGAACTTAACAGTAAATCTAGCTGTTTTGATTTACAGATCAAGGAGACAATGATGAATGGATTGGAAAACATGGGAGGTAAGGTGAACGTAGGTTTATTATATATGTGTGCTCAGCACATTTTTTTTTTTTTTGTCCTAGAGATTGAACCTATGACCTCTTGTGTTAAACACACACTTCCATTGTTGTGCTGCACTCAATTTTTCTCTCTCTTCTTTTGCCCATGTTGGGGATCAGTATCTGAACCTGATGGGTTTTTGTTTGGAATTGTACCCAGGCCTTTGTGGAATGCTCAGCAAGACCTCCCTCACCGAGCTACTTTGCTAGGCTATGCTTTTCCTCTGTCTCCCTTTTCTCCCTACCCTTATCCCTTTCTAGGTTTCGTATATCCCAGGCTGGCTTAATTCTTTTGGTTCCACCTACCAAGTGTTAGGATTATAAGCATGCACCATTGCACCCAGCTTATTTTATTTTTTAATAATTTACTTCTGGCCTGGAGATGTAGCTCAGTTGGTAGAGTACTTAATTACCATAGACAGAACTCTGGATTTGATCCCTGGCACCACATGAACTGAGCAAGGTGGTACACCACCTGTAATTCCAGTGCTCAGATGGTAGAGGCAGGAGAATCAGTAGTTCAACGTTGCCAGGTGTGGTAGTGCACACCTTTAATCCCAGCACTCAGGTGGCTGAAGTAGGAGGATTGCCATGAGTTTGAAACTAGAGTGAGTTACTAGGTCAGTCTGGGTTAGAGTGAGACCCTACTTAAAAAAAAAAAAAAAAAAAAATTAAAAACCAAAAACTTGTCCATTAAGTTACCTTAATTATTATAAAAGAACACCATTAAAGTTGATGTTGGTGGGTTTTTTGTTTGTTTGAGATAGAGTCACTCTAGTCCAGGCTGACCTGGAATTTACTATGTAGTCTCAGAGTAACCTTGAACTCACAGCACTCTTCCTACCTCTGCCTCCCAAGTGCTGGTATTAAAGACGTGTGCCAGTATACCTGGCTTTTTTTTTTTTTTTTTTTTTGATATTGTTAGTTTTAAGAGGTGCATTAGTGTCTTTTCAAAATACCTGACAGACAAGTTAAGGCACTATTTATTTTGCTCATGGTTTTAGAGAATTCAGTCTATGGTCACCTGGCCTCATGCACTTGGGTAGGGCAGACCATCACGGTGACAGGAATATGTGGAGGAGCTCTTACCTCATGATGAACAGGAAGCATAAAGGAAGATAAGGGGCCAGAGGTAAAATACATTAAGGGCCCAACTCCAGTGACCTGCTTCTAGCTAAAACCCATTTCTCATAGTTTCTATAGCCTAATAATACCACTAACTCAGGGGCACATTTCATATTTGAACTATATCAAGGGGCATGTGTCACATTTCAAATTGTAAAGTATTTCTTTTTTTTTTTTTTTTTTTGAATAGTTTTTTGAGTTTTATTGAAATCTTACCTGAACATGAAATTGGAAATACAATCACATCAAAGAACAAATTGTCATGGCTTTGACGTTTAAGCCAAACAAATTTTGTAGGGCAGATTTCAAAAAGGTGTGAAGTTATAACAATTTAAAAGCACAGTTAACCTACTTCTAGGAATGCAAAACATACAATCATAGGTTATTTTCAATACAAGAAAACTTAAATTTGTTTGCTTTTATTACTTAAAACTACTAAGACAAAGCACTAGCTTGTATTTTATTTATAGCATACTTCATACTCCTATGTAATCTATCCCAAATCCAAAAAAAAAAAAAGAAAAAAAGAAACTGTCCAAACCAAAGGTTCTGCAAAATCATGATTTAACAACTTGTTCTGAAGCTAAAATGAAGCCTGAAACGATGAAAGCATTGTGACCCCAAAATAAGGGAACTCTGCAAGCCCAATAATGTCCAAGAGCATTTGTGAAAAGAAGAAAACTAAAAAGACTTGAGTATATACAAGTGATTTCTTCAGCTCAATACAAATGGCAGCAAAATGCTACTTAAAGATGAAACAGTTAAGCCAATTTTGTTTTTGAAGAATGTAGATCTAGAGCCAATCATAGCTTGCCAGTATCATTTTCAAGCCCTCGCTTGTCTATTTCCACTGTTGCCCATAAGTATCCTGATAAAATTCCTGGTTGTCTTTATTGTAACCATAGTTACCAGAATAGTCACCACCTTGCTGAAGCAGCTGCTGAGCAATGGGCTGGGAACCCCAGTTCTGTTGGTTGTTGGTCTGACGACGCTTGGAATCAGGCTGGTTGTACCCGTCTGCCTTTCTCTCACCTCCTACATTACCCCCACGATTGCCTCGAGCTCCACGGGAACCACAGCCTCTCTGCTGTTGTGCAGGACCCCCTCTGTCACCCCTAGAACCTCGTGGTGGTCCCAAAGGTGCCCCCCTCTGTGAATAGCCAGCTCTACCTCTTAGAGGTGGTGCTCCCTGCCCCCTTGGTGGTGGTGGAGCACGTCGCCCTCCCCTTCCTCCTCCTCCTCTTCTTACTGCATAGCCATCATCATAGCCATAGTAGGGATCTTCATAGCCTCCACGATAGTCATGATAATCATAACCATAGTAATCATCATAGTAGTCTTCATAGCCATGGTAATCTGGAGGGTAGCCATATCCACCTCTCCCTCCACCATGACCTCGACCCCTGATTGGAGGTGGCATTCGGGTTGGAGGGTGATAATAATAATCTTCATACCTTAACAGCTGCTCCTCTGTCTTCGAAATGAACAAATGCATAATCTTTCAACTTTTACTCTTTCAAGTTTTCCAAATTCAGACAATGACTTTTCCAGTATTTCTTCAGTCACTGTAGTAGCCAAGTTTCTCACAAATAAAACTTTCACCTTAGCCATGACTTCTGGGTCTGGTTCTTCCACAGGGTCAGCCCATTCAACAGTAACTACATTTCCCCATACTTTTACTTTTCCACTCATCAGCAGGCGTCTGGCTTGTGCTGCTGACTTGTGATCCTCATATTCAAGGAAGCAGAACCCCCGATTCTTCTTGTCATCGGGTTGATGATAGAGAATAACGTCCACCAAACCCTCTGTTAAACCTGTGACTTTACTGAATTCTTCCAAGATGTTTTCTATCGTCTTACTCTTTGGAATGGATCCAACAAAAACTCTGTTGTTTGCCACAGAAATGCACACTCCAAGGTGTTTACCAGGCCGAATTTCATAGCTGTCACACAGTTTAACAGCTTCCTGGGCAGCTTCCTTTCCACAGAAGGTGATAAATGCATATCCTCGATTCTGACTGGACAGCGGATCCATCATGAGACGTAGATCCCAGATGGGACCAGCCTTCTCAAAAAGGGGTACCAACTCATCTTCATATAAATCTCTTGGTATTTTACCTACAAAGACCTCTGTTCCAATTCCAGGTTGCACCCCAGAGTACACACTATCTGGTGGAGGACCACCATACTTCCTCTCTCCTGTGGTTACATCCAGAGTATAGCCAGTCCTCTCAAGCAAGGCCTTGATCTTCGCTTCATCAGGCCCCTTGGTGGACTCCTGCACCTTGCTACCCTGCTTCTCTCTCTGCTTGTAGGTCTTCATAACTCCACATAAAAATGCACTTTTGTTCTGAACATGTGATAAGTCACTTTCCTTGAACTGCTGTAGCACTGACAGAGCTCCTTCTTCATTAAATTCCCTGAGAGCATCAATGGCTCTTTCATCAAGATCGACATAAGCTACCAAGCCTGTCTGAAGTATTTCATCAAGTCTTTTTGCCACCTTCTGTGGGAGGCCTGCCTATATCAGTGTCTTGTAGTGTTCTGTGTGAGTTACACTGGAAGTATCCATTGGTTCTTCCTCTTCTTTTAACTGTACCGCATTTCTATTCACCTGATTAGCCATTTTATTATGCAGGGCAGAGCTGGGGCCGGCAGCCGGGCCCCTGAGAACCAGCGCCAGGCGCTTTGAAAATGACTAGAAATGGCGCGGGTGCACCACCCCCTTTCCTCCCCCCTCATGGACCCAGACGCGATCCCGGCAGCATGTGGGGTTTCCTGGAACTGCTTCAAGTATTTCTTTACACACACACACACACACACACACACGAGAGAAAAAGAGAATGGGCCCACCAGGACCTCCAGCCACTTGCAATTGAACTCCAGACACATGTGCCACCTATGCTTATGTAGGTACTGGGGATTCAAACCTGGGTCCTTAGGCTTCACAAGCAAATGCCATCTCTCTAGTCCATCAAATTGTGAAATATTTCTTAAGGATCTAAAATAGCTTATAAAAATGTAGGGAAGGCTGGAGAGATGGCTTAGCAACTAAGACATTTGCCTGTGAAATCTAAGGATCCAGGTTTGATTCCTCAGTACCCATGCAAGCCAGATGCACAGGGCCTCCAATCCAATTAGAGAGTGGTTGGTTTTCCCCATAACATACATGCCACTGTTGCTCCTGTTGGCTCATTTGGCCAAATTTAAGGCTTGTAGTGTCCACTGTTGAGTATCTTCACTGGTGATCTCTCTCTCCCATTGAACTGCATGCAGCATGGCTTTTTCCAGCTTTCTGTCAGCTGGTCTGCATGGAGATGGTTTTCTAAGCTGACTACTTAAAAAAATTGTGTATGTATATGTGGTACATATGTGTGTACAGATGCCAGTTTACATGTGCATGTGGAGGCAAGAAGTGTCAGGTGTCTTCTTCAATTGTTCTCCAGCTTGTTTATTGAGAAAGGTCTCTCACTGAATGCAGAGTTCATCAATTCAGCTAGACTCAGTACCCAGTGAACCCTAGGGGGATCTTCCTGTCTCCACCTCCCCAGCTCTGGGATTATAAATACAGGCTACTAGATCTGACCTTTACATGGGGGTGCTAGGGATCCAAAGTTATGTCGTCATGCCTAAGCCAAGCATTTAACTGATTGAGCCACCTCCCTAACCTGAAAGAATATGTTTTTTCTTTTACCCAGGTGGGGTCTCCATCTATAGTCCAGGCTGAGCTGGAATTCACTATGTTATCTGAGGGTGGCTTTGCACTCATGGTGATCCTCCTACCTCCACCTCCCAAGTACTGGGATTAAAGGTGTATGCCACTATGCCCATCTTCTGAAACAATTTAATAAATTTAAAACTAATGTGTCTCCTTCCCAAATGCTAGTGCTAGACCTGTAGGAGTGAACCATGATGCCTGGTTTATGTAGTGTGGAGGACTGAACCTAAGGTCTCATGCATGCTAGGCAGAACTCTCAATTTAGCTACATTCATACTTTAACAGTTTTCAAAATGTTAGTTGGGGGCTGGTTTGATAGCTCATTGGTTAAGAGCACTTTCTGCTTAAGCATGAGGGTCTTTAGTGAAGAGACCACCAAGCTGAACTCCCCAGAATGCTTTTAAGAAGCTGTATGTGGCCATGAACACCCCTGTCCACTAGCAGGGGTGGGAGGTGGGGGATTGGAAGGATGGAGATGGACAGCAGCTCCAGGTTGCATCTCAAGGAAATATGTGATGAATAGTAAGAAAAGAACACCCAGTGTTCTACGGCTTCCATAAGCCTGTGCATGGGGTATGTGCAGCCAAGTGTGTACCACACCACCCATCACATACAACTACACCACACACATGCAAAAAATAAAAATAAAGCATAATATTAATTGGATTCGTTTGTGTTTTACTTGGAGTTTCTCTTGATTTTTTTTTTTGAGACAGGGTCTCATTTTCTTTGTTTTACAAACAAGGTCTTAATACATAACCCTCTTCATCACTTCCCCCCCTCCTTTTTTTTTTTGAGATAGGGTCTTGCTTTAGCCCAGGCTGATGTGGAATTCACTGTGCAGTCTCAGGATGGCCTTGAACTCAGGGCAGTCCTCCTACTTCTGCCCTGCAAGTGCTGGGACTAAAAGCATATGCCACCACGCCTAGCCTCCAATTTGTTTTTTTAAGAGAAAATTGGTGTTCCAGGGCCTCAGTTACTACATTTGAATTCCAGACGCTTGTGCCACCTAGTGAGCATGTGCAACCTTGCACTTGCCTCACCTTTGTGCATTTGGCTTATGTGAGATCTGGAGAAGCAAACATGGGTCCTTAGGCTTTGCAGGCAAGCACCTTAACCACTAAGCCATCTCTCCCACCCCCAACTGCATTTGTATGTGTGTGTGCGTGCATGCATGTGTACATGTTGGGTGGTAAATGCACATGTGTGCAGATATGTACAACCCGTCTGAGGACAGAGGACAACAAGCTCCCTTCTGTTGCTCTGTCACCTTATCTGAGAACCTGGAGCTCACTGTTACTAGTTAGACTGGCTGCCCAGTGAGAGCCAGTCATATATGGTAACCCTGCAGCATGTGTGTGTTGTGGGGGGGGCGGGTGAGGTCACACTTTTTTTTTCTTCTTTGAGGTAGGGTCTTACTCTAGCCCAGACTGACCTGGAATTCATTATGTAGTCTCAGGGTAGCCTCGAACTCAGCAATCCCCTGCCTCTGCCTCCTGAATGCTAGGATTAAAGGTGTGCACCACCACACCCAGCTCACACTCGCCTTTTTAAGTTGGTGGTGGGATCAAACTCACGTCCTCATGCTTGTGCAATCAATGCTGTTACCCACTGAGCTATCTTCCCAATCGTTTCTTTATACTTTTTTTTTTTTTGCTTTTTCAAGGTAGGGTCTCACTCTGGTCCAGGCTGACCTGGAACTAACTATGTAGTCTCAGGGTGACCTTGAACTCATGGTGATCCTCCTACCTCTGCCTCCCGAGTGCTGGGATTAAAGGCGTGCGCCACCACGCCCGGCTCTTTATACTTTTTGAGACATAGTCTGACTGTTTAACCCCTGCGGGCCTTAAACTCATGATCTTTCTACCTCAGCTTCCAGAGTACTGGATTACACATGTAAGCCTTAAGAGTTTCCATGTTTAATATGAAAAATCACTGAGCAGGCCACCCTGAGCTACAGTGAATCCCTGACTTGGAAAAAAAAATCATGTAAATTATTCAAATTAATTTTATGTCTGAATGTTATCTTTTTTTCTTTTTTCCAGCTGCATTCCAGTCCATGATGACAGGAGGTAATGTCGGAAAGCAGATAGTCTGCATTTCAGAAGACAGTTCTTTATAATCTCTGTACATCTTCATGGAGGAAACTTTTCACACATTTCATTTTGCACAGATCTTCAAAATACATTAAAAAAATCTTAGTAAAGATTACTAAACACAGGTGATATTATTTTTAGTTGCCTAACTTCTGTATCACAAGTTCTACATCTAACAAAATTACTTACAATAGATTGAAATGAATTTGATTTTTCTTTTTTTTGTGCCAAGATCTCTTGAAATCCACTATGGCTTCGAACCTATAATCCTTGTGCCCCATTGCTCATGAGTACAGGGATTACAGGCATGTGCCACTATACCCACTCATGTTTCTTAATTTCTTTTTTGAGAGTCTGTCACGTTGTCCAGGGTGGGCCTAAACAGAATCCTCAGCCTCCTAACTGCTAGGATTACAGGCATGTGCCACCATGCCTAGCTACTTTTGTTAAAACTATTGCATATTTTGTATGAGATATTCTGAAACCAGAGATTTCATGTAACTATTAATGGAATATATATGTATGTATGTATATATATACATACAAATACATATACACAATAAAGTATTAAATTAATCTCTATTTTTTAAATTTTTGGTGGTGTGCATGTGTTCATGTGAATGTATACATGTGTGTGGAAGTCAGAGGACAACAGTCCTTACCTTAAACATTGTTTTGAGGCAGGGTCTCATTGTTCACTGCTCCATTCTCCAGGCATGCTGGTGTAAGGGTCCGGGAATCACTGAAGAAAGACCCCGGACTCCAATAGTATGTAAAAGCAAAGAGCATTTATTTTGCAGAATCAACCGTTCATACAAAATGGCGACCCTGAGAGGAGCATGCAGGCCCCTTTTAAGCACAGTTAGGGGACTCTTAGGGTTAGGTCATCTTCTAATGTGATTGGCTAAGCAAGCAGCAGTTACATTTGTACACCTTTGATTGGCTGTGGCCCAGATTTTACCATCATTGAACATGTTTAGATATGTCTTAGAGACTTTGCAGGAACTGACTCAGCCCTGGAGCCTGCTATCTCAGGCAAGTCCTTTTTTTGGTCATAGTCCAGAGGTATTGCAGGAACTGACTCAGGCCCCTGGGTGGCTATCTTCCTCAGCCACATGTCTGGGTCACTGTTGATTCTAACAGTCCTTTGTGTTTTTTTTCCCAGAAGTCTTGCCTGCCTCTCTGGGAAATTGAACCTTAGGCCTAGCTGTAAACTGGAGCAAATTTAATCCTCTCACTGGCTTGTAAGCCACCAGGCAATTCTGTCTTCCCCTCCTTGCCATAGGTGTGCTCACACACCTGGTTTTTTATGTGGGTTCTAGGTATCCAAACTCAGGGACTCATGCTTGTGAGGCAAGCACTTTATACACCGAGCCACTTCCTTAGCCCAATTTCTGTTAGTTTGCAACTGATTAAGCATTTTACTAATTCTAAGTGATAAGCAGTTAGTCAACATTTGTTGAAGTGGAAAAACTTTGTAGGATATATATATTTTTTCAGGTAGGGTCTCATTCTAGCCCATGCTGTCATAAATTTAATCACTAGCCCCAGACTGGCCTTGAATTCAGATCTGTCCTCCTACCTCAGCTTCCGCATTGCTGGGATTAAAGGTATGTGCCACCATGTCTGGCATTCCATGATTTGTTTTTTTCAAAGGTAGGGTCTTTCTCTAAGCCCAGGTCAACCTGAAAATCACTCTGTAGTCTCAGGCTGGCCTTGAACTCAGTGTTCCTCCCCCCTTGCCTCCCAGGTGCTGGGATTAAAGGCGTATGCCACCATGCCTGGCTAATCATTCCATGGTTTTTAAACTGAAACTTGTTAGTATGCATTTGGGTTTGCCTCCCAAGTGCTCAGATTAAAGGCAACATGCCTGCCTCATTCTATGAGTGTAAAAAATATTTTAATTTTTATGAGAGAGAGGGAGAGAGGGAAAGGGGGAGAGAGAATAAGTAGAGAGGATGGGTGCTCCAGGGCCTCCAGCCACTGCAAATGAACTCCAGACGCATGCACCTTCTTGTGTATCTGGTAGGAGGACCTCTGAGAGTTCAAGGCCACCCTGAGACTACACAGTGAGTTCCAGGTCAGCCTGTGAAACCCTACCTTGATAACAAAAAAAGACTTAGGCTGGGGTAGTGACTCAGTGGTCAAAGCTATTTGCTTGTAAAGCCTGCAGGCTATAAAGCAGAACAGGCATTTGTTTGCAGCAGAGAGACCCTGGTATGCCCACACCCACACACAAATAAATACAAAAAAAAAAATAAACAGACCTGGAGATGTACCTTTAAGTCCCATTAATTGCAACTGACCCTTTAGAACAGTAAAACTGAAGAAGTTCTAGCCTCTGCAAACGAACTCCAGGAGCGTGTGCTCCCTTGTGTGTGGATCTGGCTAACGTGGGACCTGGGGAACCGAGCCTCGAACCGGGGTCCTTAGGCTTCAAAGGCAAGCGCTTAACAGCTAAACCATCTCTCCAGCCCTATTATTTATTTATTTTATTTCTTTTTTATCTTTTTTTGTTTTTTTTTTTTGAGGTAGGGTCTCACTCTAGCCTAGGCTGACCTGGAATTCACTATGGAGTCTCAGGGTGGCCTTGAACTTCTGGAAACTCTCCTACCTCTGCTAGGATTAAAGGTGTGTGCCACCACGCCAAGCTTTTTTTGGTTTTTCGAGGTAGGGTCTCACTGTAACTCTAGCTCAGGCTGATCTGGAATTCATTATGTAGTCTCAGACTGGCCTCGAACTCATGGCGATCCTCCTACCTCTGCCTCCAACCCAAGTGCTGGGATTAAAAGCATGCATCACCACGCCTGGCCTACTTCGTAAAAATTTTTATTGACACCCTGATCTGATCATAATCCTTTCCCCCTACCCTGTCTCTACTCCTCCACTGAACCACTGCTTTCCAACTAGTCCTTCTGAACATATTTTTCTGAGTGTGGTTTATGGTCACCTGTCAACACAATGTTCTTTTGGGTCCTGGGGAATCTAACCTGGGATCTTAGGCCTCACAGACAAGCACCTTAACTGCTAAGCCATCTCTATAGCCCCTTACTTAATTTCCAGACAAGGTCTTGCTACGTATGTCTGTGGCTTGGTACTCACGTAAGTAAACCCCTCAGCCTATCTACTAAGTTTTGGGATCATAGGCATGTATGTGCCTCAACACCCGGCCTCAAACTGGCTCTAGAGGCGTTCTTACCCTGAAACTTCCCTTACCCACTTACCTATTTATACGTGTAGCTTTGTTTTAATCATTTTGTTTTGTTTTGTTTTCCGAGGTAGGGTCTCGCTGTAGCTCAGGCGGACCTGGAATTCACTATGTAGTATCACGGTGGCCTCGAATTCATGGCAAGCCTCTTACTAACTCTGCCTTTCTAGTGCTGAGATTAAAGACGTGCGCCATTAGTTTTAATCTTGAATTTTAATTCCCACTGTCACTATTTAATTGAGTCTCCTAGTTTTCCGCACTCCGGCAAGTTTTCAAAACAGAAAAAAAAGCTAGAAATTGGGCTGGAGAGATGGCTTAGCGGTTAAGGCGCTTGCCCCAGTACCCATGTAATGCAGATGTGGAGTTCGTCTGCCGTGGCTGCGTACCCCATTCTCTGCCTCTCAAATAACCTAGAAACTTCAAGCAGCCAGCCAAACTCATAAAAGCTCTTCGCAAGTGACGTTATCCAGGAACTCGGGACATCCCGGGCCTCAACGGGCCGCAGGGCGTCCTCAGGCCGCCCGGGGCCCCTCTGCGCGCCAGTGAGCGGGTCCGTACCCCTGTCTCGCGCGCGGCGGGACGGCAGGTCCTCGGTGAGCTCTCCCAGCGCCGCAGCGGCGTCCCTGCTTCCTCGCGGGGTCGCGGGGACCACGGCTCGGCCCGCGGGAAGCCGCCCTCGGGCCCCGCCGCAGGAAGGAGGGCGGTGACGTCACGGACCGCGGGCGCTGACCCGCCGGCGGCCCGGGCAGGCCGAGGGGCGGGGGGCGGGAGGGGGGCCGCAGTTCCTGGGCCGCCGCCGAGCCCCGCGTGGGGGGCGCGGAGCCCTCCCGACGGCCGCGGCTCCGGCCCTCCGCCCCCGGGCAGCGCCCGCACAGAGTTCGCGGGAAGCGGCCAAACTTCCTGTCCCGCGCCCGGGCCGCTTCCGGTGGGAGCCGGAAGACGCCGCGTGTGGACGGAATCGGGCACCGACTGCGGCCGGCCGGCTGCCCTGCACCGGGAGGCAGGTGAGCTCCGGGGTGCGGCCGGCCACCCCCCCCCCCCGCGCCGGGCCGGGGGGCGGTCCTGCGGGGAAAGGAAGCCCGCTGCGGGCTCTTTTTTGGGGGGGTTTTCGGGCGGGGGATGCCGGGGCCGAGCTCGCGCCCGAGGCGGACCGGGAAGCCGCCCCCCTCGGGCACCTCTCCGGGCCGTGGCGGCCGGGGTGAGGAGCGGCGGGGGTGAAGAGCGGCGGCTGCGGCCCACGGGATGGAGGGAGAGGGCGGCGTGCCGGCTCCTCGGCTCCGTTTTGGGGGCGGGTGCATGGACCGAAGCGCGACCGTCCCCAGAAAGCCGGCGTCGGCGAGTCCCAGGCTGGGGGAGCTCCCCGACTGCACCCGGCGCCGGGACCCGCGGGCCTTCACACCGAGGTGGGCCCTTTGTGATGGCCGGAAGGAATGCCAGCCCGAGCCTGCCCCGGGCATCTCGGCCCCGAGCTTCCCTCCCCTTTCCTGCGTCCACCTGCTCTCCGAGTATGGGAAAGGGACGGCTGCAGACTGGGGCCCCACCGCCGGCCTCTTCGCCTGCCACTTGCGGCGAGCGTGTGAGCTGCGACCGTTTACAAGCGTGTGCGTGCTTTTCGCCCAGTGGACTTAACCGACTGAACAGTCTCGAGAACCTTAACTATTTTATTAAACTTTATTCCACTTGCTCACGAAGCTCTGAAATGCACGTAGGCACCCTTTGGGAGTCAAATATTATTAACTTGGGGATTGCGACTTCATACTTTGACTCAGACTCCGGTACAAGAGTCACCAACACATCTGCAGAGAGAGTAAAAGGAACATTCGAAGCAAAACCAGGCATTTTTGTTGTTGTTGTTGATGGTAGGAGGGATAAATTCCATCCTGTGTTATCTTGACGTGTGGGAGAATATGGGGCAACTAAAATAACATGAAAAATGTGAATGCTAGGGCTGGAGACATGGCTCAGTGGTTAAGGTGCTAAGGTGCTTGCTTGCAAAGCCCTATGGTCCGGGTTCAGTTCCTCAGTACCCAGGTGAAGCCAGGTGCGCAAAGTGATACATGCATCTAGAGGTCCTTTGCAGCATCATGAGGTCCCGGCACACTCTTTCTCTCCTTGCAAATAAATAAATAAATAATTTGAGTTCGAGTTCAAGCTTTGCAGCCAAGTAGATGTCAAATGTTTAGTAAGAGCCAGGCGTGGTGGTGCATGGCTTTAATCCCAGCACTTGGGAAGCTGAAGTAGAATGCCCTTGAGTTCAGGGCCACCTAATCTGTAGTTTTTTCTTGGGGGGGGGGGTGACATTAGGGTTTGACCATTATTTTGAGGCATTGGACTTTGAATATGGAAAGTACACAAACCTTTTAAAAAATATTTTATTTATTTATTTGACAGAGAGAGAATGGGCACATCCGGACCTCTATCCACTGCAAACAACCTTCAGATGCATGCATCATCGTGTGCATCTGGCCTACGTGGGTACTGGGGAATCGAACTTGAATCCTTAGGGTTTGTGGGCAAACACCTTAACCATTAAGCCATCTCTCCAGCCCACATAAACATTTTTAAGAATTTAATTAATTAATTAATTTGTGAGGGAGAAAAGAGACAGAGAATGGGCATGCCAGGGCCTCCACCACTGCAAACAAACTCCAGATGCATGTGCCACCATGTGCATCTGGCTTACATGGGTTCTGGGGAATCGAACTTAGATTCTGAGGCTTCTAAGGCAGAGTACCTTAACCATTAAGCCACCTCTTCAGCCCACATAAACATTTTAATGTTTTGGAAAGGTAATTTGAGTGTCCGAATAGATAGTAAGCAAAGGGAATCTTAAAACAGGATGACTAATTAGAAGCTTATTTTAAGAAATGTTTTGTTTATTTGAGAGAGAGAGAAAAAGCCAGATAGGATGAGAAAGAGAGAGAGAGAGAGAGTGTGTGTGTGTGTAAATGTGCATGCCAGGGCCTGTAGCCACTGCAAATAAACTCCAGATACATGCACCACCTGTGCATCTGGCCTTATGTGGGTATTGCAGAAATGAACCCACATTGTCTGGCTTTGCAGGCAAGTGCCTTAACTGCTGAGCCTTCTCTCCAGCCCTAGAAGCCTATTTTAATACTTTATTTATTTGAAAGAGAGAGAGAGAGAGAGAATGGGTACACTAGGGCCTTTAGCCACTGTAAACGAACTCCAGATGGATGTGCCATTTTCTGCATCTGGCTTTACGTGGGTACTGGGGAATTGAACCCAGGTCCTTAGGCTTTACAGTCAAGTGCCTTAGCCGCTGAGCCATCTCTCCAGCCCTACGAGCCTATTTTTAAAATTTTTCTGTTGACAACTTCCATAATTGTAAACAATATCCCAGGGTAATTCCCTCCTCTCCCTACTTTTCCCGTTTGAAACTTCACTCTTCATCATATCCCGCCCTCCCCCCCCCAATCAGTTTCTCTCTAGTTTTTTCTTTCAGTTTTTCGAGGTAGGGTCTCACTCTGGTTCAGGCTGACCTGGAATTAACTATGTAGTCTCTGGGTGGCCTCGAATGCACAGCGCTTCTCTTATCTTTGCCTCCTGAGTGCTGGGATTAAAGGCATGTGCCGGCTCTCTTATTTTGATGTCATGATCTTTTCCTCCTCTTATGATGGTCTTGTGTAGGTAGTGTCAGGCACTATGAGGTCATGGATATCTAGGCCATTTGTGTCTGGAGGAGCACGTTGTAAGGAGTCCTACCCTTCCTTTGGATCTTATTCTTTCTGCCACCTCTTCCACAATGAACCCTCCTCAGTCTTGGAAGGTGTGATAGAGATATTTCAATGCTGAGCTCTTCTCTGTCAGTTCTCAGCACCTTGGTGCCTTCTGAGTCATCCCAAGGTCACTGCCATCTGAAAAGAGAAGCTTCTCTAACCAAAAGTGAGAGTAGCATTAATATATGGGTGCAAACATTAAGAGAAGTGCTTACTGGGACGTTTGGTGAGCATATTATATACATTTATCCAGACATCAGCAGGCACCCCTAGGGCTCATGACTACCCTGTTGTAGGTTTTCAGCGTCAGGGATGTTATTCTCTCCCATAGACTGGGCCTGCAGTCAAATTAGAGGGTGGTTGGTTTCCCCCATACAGGCATGCCACTCTTGTACCTGTTGGCTCATTTGGCCTGGCTGGCCACATTTAAAGCTTCAGTGTCCACTGTTGAGTACCTCCACTGGTGATTTCTTTCTCTCCCATTGAACTGTGTGCAGCGTGGCTTTTTCCAGCTTTCTGTCAGCTGGTCTATATGGAGGAGGTTTTCAGCTCAGCTCCAGCAGGATTTCTCAGTGGCCTTGCAGCAAGTATGTGGAGTCTCCAGCAGCAGGGTCTTACCTTCTATACCTGGTGGGAAATCAAGGGCCTCGGCAATGACCTGTAATGTTTTAGGAGCATCAGGGACTTCCCTGGCCAACAAATCAATCCTATTTTAATAATATGGTTTAAAGATACTAAGAGATCTAAATGAGCTTACAATAGGAATAAATTTGGAGGACTCAGAAATCACAGGATTATTTAAAATGTGAAGAAAGCCGGGCGTGGTGGCGCACGCCCTTAATCCCAGCACTCGGGAGGCAGAGATAGGAGGATCGCTGTGAGTTCGCGGCCACCCTGAGACTACATAGTGAATTCCAGGTCAGCCTGAGCCAGAGTGAGACCCTGCCTCAAAAAAACCAAAAAAAAAAAAAAAAAAAAAATTGTGAAGAATGAGAGGCATTACTAGACAGAATTTGCAGCTGAGTAGGAAGAAGATTGGGGAATAAATGAACACTGCAGAAGAACAGGCTTGGTAGGGGGGATGTATCTGGGTTTTGGATATTGGCCAGTTTTAAATGCTGCTGTGTGTGTATATGTATATATACATATACATATACATGTACATATACATATACATATACGTATGTATGTTTTGGAGTTCAGAAGAAAAGTCAGGACTGTAGAAAAGAAGAAGAGCTGTCATTTTCTGTGTTATTCATTCACTGTCTGAATTTTTATTCAGTACTTATGCGTTTACAGGAAATTTGTTTGAAATATCTTTACACTTACAGTAAAGATATCTTTAGAAGTTGATATTGATTTCAGGGTTTCTTTTTGGAAAACGGAAAATTGACTGGGCACGATAGCCTATGTCTGTAATCCCAGCACTGAGTGGCTTGAAGGAGGAGGATCAAGAATCCAAGGCCATTTAATTGCAGCACTCAGGAGACAGGTAGGAAGTTCTCTGTGAGTTAGAGGCCAGCCTGGGACTATAGTGGGTTCCAGGCTAGCCTGGAGTAGAGCGAGACCCTGCCCCAAGGAGGAAGAAAAATTCAAGGGTAGAGCTGGAGTGATCACTCAGTGGTTAAAGGCACTTGCTTGCAAAGCCCGATGGGCCCAAGTTTGATTCCCCAGTGCCCGTGTAAAGTGAGATGCACCAAAGTGGCACATGCATCTGGAGTTTATTGCAGTGGCAGGAGGCCTCAGGCACCCATTCTTTCTCTGCCCCCTTCCCTTCTTCCCTACTTTTCTGCTTACAAATAAATAAGTGAATAAATAAATAAAATATTTGATACAATAAGAACAATTCAAGGCCAGCTTTGGCTACATACTGAGCTTGAAGCCAGCTTGGGCTGTATGAAATCATGTCTGAAAAAAACAACAACAAAAACAGGTGGGGGTGCTGGAGAGATGACTTAGTGGTTAAGACACTTACCTGTGAAGCCTCAGGACTGAGGTTTGATTCTCCAGGTCCTACGTAAGCTAGATGCACATGGTGGCACATGTATCTGGAGTTCATATGCAGTGGCTGGAGGCCCTGGCATACCCAGTCTCTCTCTCTAATAAATAAATTAAAAAATAAAAAAGTAAAAATTGATTAATCGTTTATGGTTACACAACTGTGAATATACTAAAGACAGTTTCTCTTTAAAATGAGTAATTATATATGTTATGAAAACAGTTTTGGAAACTTTTTTTTTTTCCCTGAGGTAGACTTACTCTAGCCCAGGCTGACCTGCAATTAACTATGTAGTTTCAGGGTGGCCTTGAAATCTTGACTGTCCTCCTACCTCTACCTCCCGAGTGCTGGGATTAAAGGGGTGTGTCACCATGCCCAGCTTGAAAACTTTTTTTTTTTTTTTACATTTTTATTTTTTTGGTTTTTTGAGGTAGGGTCTCACTCTAGCCCAGGCTGACCAGGAATTCACTAAGGAGTCTCAGGGTGGCCTCAAACTCACAGTGATCCTCCTACCTCTGCCTCTCAAGTGCTGGGATTAAAGGCGTGCGCCACCATGCCTGGCGAAAACTTTTTTTTTTTGGTTTTTTGAGGTAGGGTCTTACTCCAGCCCAGGCTGACCTGGAATTCACTGTGGAGTCTCAGGGTGGCCTCGAACTCAAACTCACGGCAATCCTCCTACCTCTGCCTCCCGAGTGCTGGGATTAAAGGTGTGCGCCACCATGCCTGGCAAAAACTTATTTTTTAAAAAATATTTTTACTTATTTATTTGTAAGCAGAGACAGAGAGAAAAGACAGAGAATGGGTGCACCAGCGCCTCCAGCTGCTGCACCACTGGCTTTATGTGGGTACTGGGAAATTGAACTCTGGTCGTTGGGCAGTGCAGGCAAGCTCATTAACCTCTCAACCATCTCTCCAGTCCAGAAACTTTTAAAAAGATTTGGCCTGGAATGGTGGTGGTGCATGCCTTTAATCCCATTCAAGGGCAGTCTGGGCTAGTGAGGCCCTACCTTGACAAAAAAATTAAAAAAAAATTAAAAAAAGACTTGTACTGCAAGAAGAAAAAAAAGAAGATTTACATTGCAGTTTTTGAACTGTATATAATTGGTAATGGAATTGAGAATCATAACCTTTGTATTTGTCATTATACTACTAGACAGTGTACTTAGCAAGTTCTGTGTCAAAGATGAAGTCCAGGGCTAAGATGAAGTCCACACATGACAGTTAGTGAGCTACTGTGTGCTCTTGAACACATTTTTTTTTCCTTATTTTTTTAAGAGCTAGAGTTAAGAGACAGACACAGAGAGATTATGTACACTAGGGCCTCCTGGCACTGCAAAGGAATTCCAGACACTTTATCACTTTCTGCATCTGGTTTATATAGGCACTGGGGAATTGAACCAGGGTTGTCAGGTTTTTTACAAGCAAGTGCCTTTAACTGCTGAGCCATCCATCACTCCATCCCCTATGTTTTTAAAAATTAATTTATTATTTTTTTTATTAACGATTTCCATGATTGTAAACAATATCCCATGGTAATGCCCCCCCCCCCCCCGCACTTTCCCTTTGAAACTCCATTTTCCATCATATCCCCTCCCCCTCTCAATCAGTCTCTCTCTTATTTTGATGTCATGATCTTTTCCTCCTATTATGATGGTCTTGTGTAGGTAGTATCAATCAGGCACTGTGAGGTCATGGATATCCAGGCCATTTTGTGTCTGGAGGAGCACATTGTAAGGAGTCCTACCCTTCCTTTGGCTCTTACATTCTTTCAGCCACCTCTGCCGCAATAGACCCTGAGCCTTGGAAGGTGTGATAAGAGATATTTCAGTGCTGAGCACTCCTCTGTCACTTCTTCCAGCACCATGATGCCTTCTGAGTCATCCCAAGGTCACTGCCATCTGAAAAGAAGTTTCTCTACCAAAAATGAGAGTATTATTAGTATAAGGGTATGAACATTAAGAGAACGGCTTATTGCAGCCCCCATATTTTTTTCTTTTTGTTTTGAGATAGGGTCTAATGATGTAGTTTAGGCTGGCTTCAAACTTCTGATCCTTCTCCTGCCTTAGCCTTCCCAGTGCTGGGATTATATACGTGTGCTGCCACACCTATCTCTTGTGCAGATTCTTCAGAGTTCAGCCTATTCTAGTGCTTTCACTGTTCTCTGTTTTGGGTCTGGTAAGATGGCTCCGAGGTTAAAGGTGCTTGCTTGCTTTCTTTTTTGGTTTTTCAAGATAGGGTCTCACGCTGGTCCAGGCTGACCTGGAATTAACTATGTAGTCTCAGTGTGGCCTCGAACTCTCAGTGATCTTCCTACCTCTGCCTCCCGAGTATTGGGATTAAAGGCATGTGCCACCACACCCGGTAGGTGTTTGCTTTCTATCTTGAACCTTCAGTACATGTACAAATCTTAAGTTTGGACACCAGAATTGTATGTCTATCCTGTATGTATACGCAGTTGTTTCAGAAAATGTCCACCTTTTTAAAGGTTAAGGTGAAATAAAATGGATATCATAGGCTGGATACGGTGGTACATTTGGGATCACTGTGGGTTTTGAGGCCACCCTGAGACTCCATAGTGAATTGCAGGTTGTCCTGTGCTAGAGTGAGACCCTACCTTGAAAAACCAAAGAAAGGAAGAAAAGGATATCAGTAAATGGTTGTCTGGTTTCTTAGAAGTATTTATTAATTAATTTATGGCTTTTTTTTTTTTTTCAAGGTAGGGTCTTGCTCTAGCTAGCCCAGGCTGACTTGGAATTCACTATGTAGTCTCAGGCTGGCCTTGAACTCATGGTGATCCTCCTACATCTGCCTCCCATGTGCTGGGATTAAAGGCGTGCACCACCATGGCTTCTTTGAGATTTTATAATTCAGGAATCTCAAAGTTGGAGGTACTTTAAAGATCGCGACCTAAACAAACATTTGGAGATTTCTTGGCTTGTTGGGATGAGCTGGAATTGGGGGAAAGAAATTTTTAAGCCCTGGAAATTCAAGATCAAACCTAGAATCCTGTAATCATTCATATTCATGCTGATTTGCTTGTGAAGTTTAGTAACTTTGGTCAGTGAGTTATTAAACCTTGGTTCCTTCTTCTTAAGAAGATGAATGGTAAACCACATTAAGATATGGTAGTGCTTAAGTAAGAAATGTATGTGGAAAGAAAAATTGAGGATTTAAGTGGGAAAAAAGGAACATTTCATTTATATTTTGTAAACTGGATTTCTGGTAGCTACAAAAAGGGAGAAAAGTCAATAAACATAACATTAATTGCCATATTTCTTAATATCTTTTGTAAAGTGTCTTAGTCTAGCATTTTAGTGTAACATAGTATTAATACTAGGAAGACTTCCATTCTTTTTTTTTTTTTTTTTGGTTTATTTATTTATTTGAGAGCGACAGACAGAGAAAGAGAGAGAGAGAGAATGGGCACGCCAGGGCTTCCAACCACTGCAGACGAATTCTAGATGCGTGCGCCCCCTTGTGCATCTGGCTAACATGGGTCCTGGGGAATCGAGCCTTGAACCGGGGTCCTTCGGCTTCACAGGCAAGCACTTAACCGCTAAGCCATCTCTCCAGCCCCCATTCTTGGTACATTTAAAAAATATTTTATTTATTAGAGAGAGAAACACAGAGAGAGAAAGGGGCAAATAGAGAAAAGAGAGAGAAAGAGAAAGGCATGCCAGGGCCTCTAGCCATTGCAAACGAACTCCAGACATATATGTCACTTTGTGCATCTGGCTTACATGGATACTGGGGCATCATACCTGGGTCCTTAAGCTTCGCAGGCAAGCATCTTAACTGCTAAGCCATCTATCTTTCTAGTCTGTTTTTTAAAAATATTTTAAAGAGAGAGAGAGAGAGAATGGGCACATCATATCTTCCAGCCCCTGCAAACGAATTCCAGACACACATACCACCTTGTGCATCTGCTTTATGTGGGTTGTGGGGAATTGAACCTGGGTCCTTTGGCTTTGCAGGCAAGCTCCTTAACCACTAAGTCATCTCTAGCTCCTGTTTTGGTTTTTGAGGTAGGGTCACTCTAGCCCAGGCTGACCTGGAACTCGCAGTGATCTTTCTACCTTTGCTTCTCGAGTGCTGGGATTAGAGGCGTGTTCCACCGTGCCCTGCTCTTAGCACATTTTATACTGTATAATTACATTATGGGTAACACTACTCCTAATTTTAACAATATTTAAACCAGATTAAGTGGGTTCATGAGCCACAGTGCTGGGAGGAGGGTAGAATTGAGTTGGAGTTGGAGTTGAGTAGATCACATGCTTAGCATGCATAGGCCCCGGGTTCAATCTCCAGCACAAAAAGTAGGGGAGGGAGGAAGGGAAGGTGGATAGAATGAATTGATTTGTAGGGGACAATGGCATCTGGGTCCTGAGAGTACACCTTTCAAAAACACTTCAAATTTTGCCTTTCCTTTTTTTTTTTTTTTTTTGGTTTCCATTTTCTTTTGGTAGTGATAGAGATTGAACCCAGAGATATTCTTTTAAACTTGATTTTCTTTTATGTGTGTGGTGTACACGCACACATATGGGTTTTCATATGTGTATGGGTGTACGCATGCGTGTGTGTAGGCCGAGTTTGACAACGAGTATCTTCTCTAATTGTTCTCCAGTTTGCCCTGAGGATCTGCCTCTCGAGTGCCAGGATATAGATGTGCATCTCAGCTTTTAAGTGGGTACTAGGGGTTTAAACTCAGGCCAGCAGTTTTGCAAACACTTAACTGATTAACAAGCTTCCTAGCCCCTTGATATTTTTTAAAAATTTTATTTATTTCAGAGAGAGAGAATGGGTGTGGCAGGGCACCTAGGCAGTACAAACGAACTCCGGGCACATGAGCCACCTTGCCCATCTGGCCTACTTGCCAACTGAGGAATCAGACCTGGGTCCTTAGGCTTTGCAGGCAAGTGCCTTAACTGCTAAGCTATCTCTCAGCATTTGTTTTACTAAGATAGTCACTATGTAGGATGGGGTAGCCTAGAATTTAGGATCCTCCTGCCTCTGTCTCCTGAGTGCTGGGATTATAGGCGAATACCATCTTGTCCCAGATGGACTAATTTTTTAAATTATCAAAACAAAATAGAGCCAGGAGTGGTGGTGCATGGGAGGCAGAGGTAGGAGGATCATCATGAGTTCGAGGCCACCCTGATACTATATAGTGAATTACAGGTAGGCTTGGGCTAGATAGAGTGAGACCCTACCTTGAAAAAAACAAAAACAAAATAATTAATTACCTTTTAGAAAACCTAGTAAGCCAAGAAAAAAAAAAGTCACACTAGCCTGTCACACAATATATCTACTATCATAATTATGTAAATTTCTTTCCACTTTTTCCTATGCATATTGTTAGTGGTGTTAAAAATGGAGGGGGCTGGAGGGATGGCTTAGCGGTTAAGGTATTTGCCTGCAAAGCCGAAGGACGCAGGTTTGATTCCCCAGATGCATTAAGTCTGAAGTGTCAGTGTCATGCTCAATTAGCCATGCCCTGTATTCAAGTTTTCTAAAGAGTAATTGTATTTTGCTTCCAGTTTTTTTTTTTTTTTTTTTTTTTTTTTTTTTTTTTGTTGTTGTTCAAGGTAGGGTCTCACTCTGTGGAAAGGAATTGGGAACCAGGTCTGAATCCTATGGAGACAAAGATCATGCTCTCCCATGTGAAGCTCCCACAAGTCTTTAGCTAAAAGAGGAGCTTCATCTATCTGAATCTTAATAACGCTTATCCTACTTAACCAATGCTGACTTTACTCTCTATTGGAGAATCTATTTTTCTTTGACAGAAGGTAGTGAGACCCAAGGAGATAAACCACTCCTTGCATTTCAGCCAAGGCCCAGGTGAAACCATAGAGTACTGCTTCCATGGTGAGCCTAACAATCAGCTCCAGGGTGAAGGAGACAGGCACTGAGGATACTCAACACTTACCAAAGCAGAAATCCAGGGGCTCCTAAGAGCTCATCACTGAAGTAGACTTAAAACACACCCACCAAGTTTCAGGGAATTTTGTGAAAGAGGGGATGGAAAGATTGTAAGAGCCTCAAGTTGGGACGTCATGCCCCTCCCCAATACCTGACTGCTGCTTCCACAATGCATAACCCGCAGCCCCATGGGGAATACCAGCAACCCCAATGAGGAAGGCCCTCTGCAGAATGGGGACGGGGAGGAGGGAAAGGATGGTGTGATAGTTAAGGTGTTGTCAACGTGATCTGTTTCATAATCCACGGAGATAGCGGGGTGTTCAGCACTGAGACTTCTCTATCACACCCTCCAAGGCTTAGGGGCCATAATGCAATAGGTGGCTGAAAGAATGTAGGTGCCAAAAGGCAGGGAGGACTGCTTACAAAGCTGTCTTCCAGAACCAACGTGGCCTTGACATTCATCATGCCCTCACAGTGGTTGACATTACCTATATAAGGCCTCCATAACAGGAGGGGAAAAAATGATAACATCAAAATAGACAAGAGAGAGCTGGGCGTGGTGGTGCACACCTTTAGTGCCAGCACTAAGGAGGCAGACATAGGAGGATCAGTATGAGTTCAAGGCCACCCTGAGACTACATAGTAAATTCCTGATCAGCCTGGGCTAGACTGAGACCCTACCTCAAAAAAACCAAAAAAATTAAAAAAAATTTTTTTAAAGCCATTTGTGATGATACATGCCACAGGAAATTGCTGAAGGGGTGGAGGCAGGAGGATCAGGAGTTCCAAGCCAGCCTGGGCTACACATAAAAAAATAAAAAGGATAATATTGAAATAAAAAATAATTCTAAAAGATCAAAACACATCAAATACAAATACCTATGATGTTAATTAAAAAAATCCCTCAGTCACTTTAACTCATTATTCTGGAAACTGACAAATTTTTTAAAAGGGAGGAAAAAAAGCCAAGAATTTTTCATTGTTATTTATTTCTCCTCAAGAAGACAAATAAGCTGGGTGTGGTGGCACACACCTTTAATCTCAGCACTGGGGAGGCAGAGGCAGGAGGATTGCCGTGGATTCAAGTCCAGCCTGAGACTCCATAGTGAATTCCAGGTCAGCCTCGGGGAAAAAAAAAAAAAGAGAGAGAGAAGAAAAGAAGAAGCCAAATAAATGCTGATTCAAAAAGAATAGATGGAAGGTGATCATGGTGCACTGGGAGGCAGAGATAGGAGGATTGCTGTGAACTGACGACAGCCTGAAGTTGCAGAGTGAGTTCTAAGTCAGCCTGGGCTAAAGTGAGACCCTACCATGGTAGAAAAATAAAAATTAATAAAAAAGGGGGGGACTGGAGAGATGGCTTACCGGTTAAGGTATTTACCCACAAAGCCAAAGGGTCTCGGTTCAATTCCCTAGGACCTACGTAAGCCAGATGCACAAGGGGGCACACATGTCTGGAATTCCTTAGCAGTGGCTAGACGCCCTGGTGCACCCATTCTCTCTCTCTCTTTCTCTGCCTGTCTCTCTCTCAAACAAATAAATAAACTACATTTTACAAAATTTTTTAAAGCTGGGTTAGAGTTGTAGCTCAGTTGGTAGAGTGTTTTCCTAGCATGCAGAGAACCATGTATTGAAAGGTAAAACAGTAGAATCAGGAGTTCAAAGGTCATTCTCAGCTACATGGCATGTATGAGGACAACCCAACTTGAGTGATGAGCCATCTCCCTAGGCCCAAGTGGAAAAGCTTTCTAAAAAGTTAATTTCTCTAATGGACTTGAAAAAATGTAAAATGTACTATAGCCACTTAGTAGGCCTTAATTTTGAGACTTTTTCCCATTAAAATTGTGTAAAAATTATGAAGAAGTATAAAGGCACAATAAATTCTATCATCACTTGCTCATGAATTTCCCTTTATTTCTTTATGTTTCATTATTGACAACTTCCATAATTATAGACAACAAAGCATGATAATACACTTCTCTTATTTTCCCTTTCACAACTCCACTCTCCATCATATCCCCTCTCCCTCTCAATCTGAATTTCTTTTAAAACTGAACTGTGACCAATTAAGAACTTGATGGCATGTCTACTTATAAAGGCATATAGAAGTGGTTATTGTTCCTATTATTAGAAATAATAGCTAGTTAACCTTTTTTTCCCCCAGAACATCCTGTTTTAATGTTTCTAATTAATCTTTTTATTTCTTTACTGAAATAAACCATTCTTCCACAATTGGATCTCTATTTATTTATTTATTATTTTTGTTTTTTCGAGGTAGGGTCTCACTCTAGCCCAGGCTGACCTGAAATTCACTATATGTAGTCTCAGGGTGGCCTCGAACTCACGGCGATCCTCCTACCTCTTCCTCTGGGATTAAAGGCGTGCGCCACCACGCCCGGCTTGCTTCCAGTTTTTGTCACACATTTATTATGAACAGCTTTGGGAATATAGCATTTTCCATGTTTAAGGCCTTTAGCCAGATGTGGTGGCACACCTGTAAGCCTGGCACTTGGTAGGCATCTATAATCCCAGCACTCAAGAGGTAAAGGCAAGAAGGCTGCTGGGTTTCATGAGAACAAAAACTGTATCAAAGAACAACCTTTTTAAAAAAATTTTTTTGTTTATTTTTATTTATTTATTTGAGAGCAACAGACAGAAAAAGAGGCAGATAGAGAGAGAGAATGGGCGCGCCAGGGCTACCAGCCACTGCAAACGAACTCCAGACACATGCGCCCCCTTGTGCATCTGGCTAACGTGGGTCCTGGGGAATCGAGCCTCAAACTGTGTTCCTTAGGCTTCACAGGCAAAAGCTCAACCGCTAAGCCATCTCTCCAGCCCCATCCTTTTTTTATTCTTGTTTTTGTTTTTCGAAGTAGGGATTCACTCTATCTTGGGCTGACCTGGAATTCACTATGCAGTCTCAGAGTGGCCTCAAACTCATGGTGATCCTCCTACCTCTGCCTCCTGAATGCTGGGATTAAAGGCATGTGCCACCACACTCAACAGAACAACCTTTTTATAGGTTTTGATGTTTTTAGGGTTTGTTTATAGAGTTTCTTATTTGTGTGCGTGTATGTTTATGGGCACTATGTGCCACAGTGTGTGGTGGAGGCAGAGGGCAATGTTGAGGTTGAGCTGTCTTTGCTTTTCTTCACTCTCTTTGAGACAGGGTCACTTGTTGGTAGCGAAGAAATACCAGTCTAGCTGCCCAGCTTGTTTTTTTTTTTTTTTCTTTTTTTAGGCAAGCCCTACAGTCTGGCTTTAAAAAAAATTTTATTTATTTATTTATTTATTTGAGAGAGAGAGAGAAAGGCAGAGAGAGAGAAAGAGAATGTGTGCCAGGGCCTCCAGCCACTGCAAACAACTCCAGATGCATGCGCCCCTTTGTGCATCTGGCTTATGTGGGTGCTGGAGATTCGAACTGGAATCCTTTGACTTTGCAGGTAAACACTTTAACCACTAAGCCATCTTTCCAGTCTTTTTTTTTAAATAAATTTTTTTATTTTTTTTTTATTTGAGAGCGACAGACACTGAGAGAAAGACAGGTAGAGGAAGAGAGAGAGAGAATGGGCGCGCCAGGGCTTCTAGCCTCTGCAAACGAACTCCAGACGCGTGCGCCCCCTTGTGCATCTGGCTAACGTGGGACCTGGGGAACTGAGCCTCGAACCGGGGTCCCTAGGCTTCACAGGCAAGCGCTTAACCGCTATGCCATCTCTCCAGCCCCTTTTTTGTTTTTTTTTAATGAGAAAAAGAAGATTGGTACTCCAGACTTCATGCGCCACCTTGTGTGCACGTGTGGCCTCGCGCATGCTTCACCTTGTGCTTATGTGGGATCTGGGATGTCAGATACAGGTCCTTAGGCTTCGCAGGCAAGTGCCTTAACTTCTAAGCCATCTCTCCAGCCTATGGTTTTTTGTTTGTTTTGTTTTTGCTCTAGCCCTGACCTGGAATTCATTCTGTAGTCTCAGGGTGGCCTTGAACTCACAGAGATCCTCCTTCCTCAGCCTGGGATTAAAAGTGTGCACCACCACACCCAGCTCAGCAGTTGTTCTTTTTTAAAAACAAGTGCTTTAGGCTCAATTCTTTGCTTGTTTTCATTTTTAGATGAAGAAATGCCTTTGTTTATTAAGCCATTGCTCTTAATGCTTTGTCTTTCCCTTTTTTGACCCCTATTTTAGGTTAAATTGATTACCAGCCTAGTTCAGCATTTTACCAGAAGAACATATTCCTAAGGGAATATGAGCAAAACAGGAAGATATCATTGACTGAAATTATATTTGAACCTGTCCCCTGAACAACGACAGGATTTTGGAAGCTGAATCAATGTTATCAGATGAATTAGAATCCAAACCAGAGGTGAGCCCACTCAGGCTGTTTCCTTTTAGTGACTCTATTTTAGTTCATCCTTAGTTTATTAGTCAGGAAACAACTTCTATAATGACTTTTTTTATATACATAATTTTATTACAATTACCAAAAAAAAATTGAACATCCTAGAAATCCCAAAACTTATTACTCATATGAATTCCTATCAACTTTGCTCTTTCTTTCTTTCTTTCTTTTTTTTTTGGTTTTTCGAGGTAGGGTTTCACAGTGGCCCAGGCTAACCTAGAATTAAATTAACTATGTAGTCTCAGGGTGGCCTTGAACTCACGGTGATCCTCCTACCTCTGCCTCTTGAGTACTGGGATTAAAGGCATGCACCACCACGCCAGGCTTTTAACTTTGTTCTTTCTAATGACTTGATAGTAAATATTTTAGGCTTTGTGAGCAAAATGGATTTGATTGCCATTCTTAATTTATTATTTTTCTAGTACTGAATATTTTCTAAAAGTTTTAAATACTGTTTTTTGTTTTCTTTTTGGGTTTTCAAGGTAGATTCTCACTCTAGCTGAGGCTGACCTGGAATTCACTATGTAGTCTCAGGGTGACCATGAAGTCACTGTTGTCCTCCTACCTCTGCCCCTGCTGGCATTAAAGGTGTGCGCCACCATGCCCAGCCTAAACATTCTGTGTTTATCTTTCGGGATTAAAATAGTTGCCAGGTGTGGTGGTGCACAACTTTAATCCTAGTACTAGGGGAGCTGAGGTAGGGCACTCACTGTAAGTTTGAGGCCAGCCTTGGACCACAGAATGAGTCCTAGGTCAGTCTGGGCTAGAATGAGGCCCTGCCTCCAAAAAAAAAGCAGCATGTTGACATGCCTTTGATCCTAGCACTTGGGAGGCAAAGGTAGGTGGTGGATCACCATGAGACTGCATAGTGAATTCCAGGTCAGCCTGGGCTAGAGTGAAACCCTACCTTAAACCCCCCCCCAAAAAAAAGCAAAAAAACTTTATATTCCTAAACCATGTTTATATAATGTGATTTGTATCATATATATGCACACACAAATATATATATATGTATATATATATATCTCAATATATATGTATATATATATATCTCACATATATATGCACACACAAATACTACCACAAGCCATCTTTTCCTGAATTTTGTATATATTTGAAATTAAAAAAAAATTTTTTATTCATTTTATTTATTTGAGAGTGACAGAGAGAGAGAGAGAAAGTGGCAAATAGAGAGAGAAAGAGGCAGATAGAGAGAGAAGGAGAATGGGCGTGCCAGGGCTTCCAGCCATGGCAAACGAACTCCAGATGCGTGTACCCCCTTGTGCATCTGGCTAACGTGGGTCCTGGGGAATCGAGCCTCGAACTGGGGTCCTTAGGCTTCATAGGCTAGCGCTTAACCGCTAAACCATCTCTCCAGCCCTGAAATTTTCTTTTTAAGTACAATGGGAGATTTAAGCATTTTTATATTTCCCTTCATTTTTTCTCACTTTAATTTTAGTAAATTTGTGTTGTGAGTTGAAAGGTCATTTAATTTAAATTCAGATTATTTAAATTTCAAGACTGGTTCTTGTAATAAGTTCTGTCATCTGAGACAAGTCACTTAATGTCTTCTGGTTGATTTCTCACTTGTAAAATACATATTAAATTTTTAGTGATTTAACATGAGGATTGAATGAGCCACTACCCAGGAATGTATTTTGTAATATGTAATGAGTATAGTGCAGTTGATTTTCAAAAACAGATCAGGGCCAGGCATGGTGGTGCACGCCTTTAATCCCAGCATTCCAGAGGCAGATGTAGGAGGATCGCCATGAGTTCAAAGCCACCCTGAGACTACATAGTGATGTCCAGGCCAGCTTGGGCTAGAGCAAGACCCTACCTCAAGAAAAACAACAAAAGATAGAAAAAGAGAGCGAGAGAGAAAATAATATGTTAATGTAATTATATAAATCAGCCTATCTCTCGAACAGAGTACTTCATCAATATTGTAGTTAAGTCTAGTTTTTTAGTAAATATGTTTGAAATTAGTGAGCAAAATTTATTATATCATTTACCTTTTTGGTAAATTTTAGAAGCTTAAATCTATTCCTAACAACCTCTATCTCTTAGTATTGTCTTTTCCCTCCCTCAGCTCCTGGTTCAGTTTGTTCAGAATACCTCCATCCCGTTGGGACAGGGCCTAGTAGAATCAGAGGCTAAAGACATTACTTGCTTATCCCTCCTTCCAGTGACCGAGGCTTCAGAATGCAGTCGGCTAATGTTACCAGGTAAAAATAAAGCTCATTGGAGATAGAATTAAGAATTAAGAGCTTAGCTTGCTCTGTGGTACTGTTGAAATGGAAAATTGGCTTTGCAACTGACTTATGGAAACTAAAAGTTAGGAGTCAGGGGAAATGTAAGATGATAATTATTAGTGCATCAAAATAAAAGTGAGACTGAATGGAGGGGATATGATGGAGACTGGAGTTTCAAAAGGGAAAGTGGGGGGGGCAGGGAATTACCATGGGATGTTGTTTACAATCATGGAAGTTGTCAATAAAAAAAACTAAATTAGCCGGGCGTGGTGGCGCACGCCTTTAATCCCAGCACTCGGGAGGCAGAGGTAGGAGGATCACTGTGAGTTCGAGGCCACCCTGAGACTACATAGTGAATTCCAGGAGAGCCTGAGCTAGAGTGAAACCCTACCTCAAAAAAAAAAAACAAAAACTAAATTAAAATTTATAAAATAGAAATTAGCCAGGTATGGTGGCATACACCTCTGGCCAACAACTCACTAGAAGGTATCCCATTTCTGGCACTGAAAATTTTCCTAGTAATCTATGGCTTCTAGAAGTGCCATTATTCAAGAAAGATTTTCATATGTCTTTTTCAGAATATCTTGAATTTTGACTGACCTTCCTTCCCCCCTTCCCTCACCCTTCTTTTTTTTTTTTTTTTTTTTTTTTTTTTTTTTTTTTTTCAAAATTATTTATTTATTTATTTGAGAGCGATAGACACAGAGAGAAAGACAGATAGCGGGAGAGAGACAGAATGGGCGCGCCAGGACTTCCAGCCTCTGCAAACGAACTCCAGACGCGTGCGCCCCCTTGTGCATCTGGCTAACGTGGGACCTGGGGAACCGAGCCTCGAACCGGGGTCCTTAGGCTTCACAGGCAAGCGCTTAACCGCTAAGCCATCTCTCCAGCCCTCACCCTTCTTTTATACATTCACTTCCCCTGACCTTGCTTAGGTCTTTCCCCTCCCTGTAATCTGTTCTTCTACTTACATATATGCAATACCCTCCCCTTAAGTCCTTCCCTCTCCTACCTCCCTTATAGTCTTTTTCTAGGTTATCAGCTACGGATTTTTGGTTCTAGCTCATACACAAGTACATCTGTAGCTAGGATCCACATATGAGAGAGAACATGTGACATTTGGCTTTCTGGGCCTGGGTTACTTCACTTAGTATAAGCCTTTTCAGATCCATCCATTTCCCTGCAAATTTAATAATTTCATTTTTCTTTCTTTTATTTTTTTATTTTTTTTTTAATTTCATTTTTCTTTACCGCTGAATAGAACTCCATTGTGTAGATGTACCACATCTTTATTATCCATTCATTTATGGATGGGCATCTAGGCTGGTTCCATTTCCTAGCTATTATGAATAGAGCAGCAATAAACACGGTTGTGCAGGTATCTCTAAGGTAGTGTGAAGAGTCATTAGGATATATGCCTAGGAGTGTTATAGCTGGATCATATGATAAATCTATTTTTAGCTGTTTCAAGAACCTCCACACTGATTTCCACAGTGAATTTCAGGTTAGCCTGGGTATGATGGTTTGATTCAGGTGCCCCCCCCAAAAAAAACTTAGGTATCTGAATACTAGGTTCCCCAGCTGACGGTAATTGGAAATTAATACCTCCAGGAAGCAGTTTATTGTTGGGGGTGGGCTTCTAGGTGGTATAGCCAGTTTCCCCATGCCAGTGTTTGGCACACTCTACTGTTGCTATTGTCCACCTTATGTTGGTCAGAGGTTGATGTCCACCCTCTTCTCATGCCATTGTTTTCCGCTGCCATCATGGAGCTTCCCCTCAAGTCTGTAAGCCAAAGTAAACCTCTATTCCCGCCCCCCCCCCCAAAGTGAAAGGAAAAGGTTATTCCAGAACTGTGAATGTTTTAAGATGGAAAAGGAGGGAGGGAGGATAAAGTAGAATAGAGTTGTTGCATGAATGCCAGCATAGAGTGGAGGTGTGGGATCCAAGGGAAATCAGTATGTCAGATACCCCTGAGAGGCCAGAGAGACAAGGACTGTCTGAGAGAAGGCTATCGTTAACCTTGGCAGTCCACAAAAGGCAGCGAGTAAAAAACTAAGCTACAGTGGGTTGAGGTCACAATACAAAGTCCAGTGTATACCTGAAGAAATAACTATATAGTACTTTTTAAAGCTTTCCTTTTAAAGAAAAAATTACTGGGCCAGGCATGGTAGTGCATGCCTTTAATCCCAGCACTCAGGAGGCAAAGGTAGGATTGCTGTGAGTTTGAGGTCACCCTGAGACTACAGAATGAATTCCAGGTCAGCCTGGGCTAGAGTGAGACTACCTGGAAAAATGGAAGGAGAAAAATAAGGTTATAAATAATAAAGGAAAATTTATTCACTTACTTACATCCATGTCCATGAGACACACTATTACAAACATTATTTGTACCTATATAATTTCAATCCCTTCCCTTATAAATATGGTATATAGCATTTCATGCATGGCATATATAATAGATACAGAAAAGTATTAAACAACATATGTACAATTTGAGGAATAAGTATAAAGGCAATATCTATATAATCATTGCCAGCTTTCAAGTTCTCTATAGGCTCTTCCTTGATGCAGACAACTTCCACTCTAATAGGTTGCCACTGTTTTAATTTTTGTGACTAACATTTCTTTTGTTTTCCAAATTTAACCATCCTTGTGTACATCATTAAGCAATATAATTTATTTTTAACTTGTTTTGGCCCTAAATTAATATAATATGATCTATATTTTTTGTACCTTACTTGTTTTATTCTTCATTTGTGAGGTTCAACATTATTCTATGTGTAAGGAAAGTGTAAGAGAAAAGCAAAAGAAAATATCAGATTTGATCTTTACAGATAGACTGTTTATTGAGAGAAACAGCAAGGTACCTCAGCTTTCCTGTGGGATGAAGGCTAAAGCACTGGGCCAGGCTGGGGTGTAAGCTTATAAGGAGTATCCTAAGAAAAAGACTGTAGCAGTTGCGGGTCCAAGGGAAGAAGATAAGGAACTGTAGTTATTTGTGTCCTTGCTCAGACTAAGCTTTTTTAGCCAAATTGTCTAGGCAGGATAACCTATTAGACAGTTTCTGTTCCCTCAAGGTTTTCTAAGCTAAGGGAAGTTTTATCTATTGGGAGTAGCCTATTAAGGCTGCATGTTTCCTGTGTCATTTTTATTACCTGCTAGTTTTAGGGAGACATTAAATCTTTAGTTCCTTCTAGTTTTCAGAGAAGTCTATTGACCCTCACGATGTAGCTGTAGCTTATTTGGTTTCATTGCTGTATTCCTGGTACATCAGTATATCATACATTCTTAGTCCATGCCATTGCTCAATATTTTCCAATACTGGACTATGGCAAGCAGTACTTGTATGAATTTGATATTTTTAGTATTTATATAGTAAAATAGATGTGGCATAAAATTGTCATTTATTTTATTTATTTGAGAGAGCAAGAGAGGGAAAGAGGCAGACAGAGATTGAGAGAGAGAAAGAGAACAGGCATGCCAGGGCCTCCAGCCACTGCAGACAAACTCCAGACACATGCGCCACCCTGTGCATCTGGCTTATGTGGGTCCTGGGGAATCCAACTGTGGTACTTTGGCTTTGCAGGCAAAAGCATTAGCCAGTAAGCCATCTCTCCAGCCCTTATTTTATTTTTATTTGACAGAGAGAAAGAGCAGAGAGAGAGAGAGAATGGGTGCACCAGGGCCTTCAGCAGCTGCAAACGAACTCAAAATGCCTGCACCACTCTGTAGCATCTGGCTTATGTGGGTCCTGGGGAATTGAACCTGGTTCCTTTGGCTTTACAGGCAGATGCCTTAAGTGTTAAGCCATCTCTCCAGCCCATTTTAAAGCTGTTTTGGTGTACAGTTCTGTGATGTTAAGAATACTCACATGGGGCTGGAGAGATGGGTTAATAGTTTAAGGCACTTGCTTGCAAAGCCAAAGAACCCAGGTTCAATTCCCCAGGACCCACGTAAATCAGATGCACAAGGTGTTGCATGTGTCTAGAGTTTGTTTTCAGTGGCTGGAGGCCCTGGTGTGCCCATTCACACTCACTCTTTCTCTTTCTCCCTCTCTCTCCCCCTGCCTATTTTTGTATCTCTCTCAAATAAATAAAAAAAAATATTTTTTAAAAAAGATACTCACATGGGAGGGTGGAGAGATGGCTCAGCAGTTAAAGGCACTTGCTTGCAAAGCCTGATGGGGCCTGGGTTCGATTTCCCAAAACCCAGATGCACAAAGTGGCACATGCATTTGGAATTTGGAGTTCTTTTGCAGTAGCAGGAGGCCCTGGTTGCCTCTGTCTGTCTGTTTCTTTCTCTCAAATAAATACATAAGTAATTAAAGAATACTCGCATGGGGCTGAGGAGATGGCTCAGTGGATAAAGGCATTTGCTTGCAGGGCCTGCCGGCCTGGGTTCAATTCCCCAGCACCCATGCAAAACTAGACACAAAGTGGTGCATGCACCTAGTGTTTTACTGCAGCATCAAGAGACCAGGAGACCCTGCCCCCTTAAACAAACAGAGAATATTCACATTTTTGTGCAACATCATTAGTCTAATGAAAATGGTAGAACTGTCCACTTTATTCCTGTTATTTTACTTACCAGCTGCTTAAAAAAGGAAAATTATTGCCCGCCTGTTACAAAGATGCGTGAAAACATTGAATGCTTCAGCATTATAGTGTAATTCCTTATTATATTGCAACCAAATCATTTGAAAACGCTTCCCCATTACTTAGAACAAAGTTCTTGAGAATAAATTTTTTAAATTGTTTGTATTCAATATGAACCCAGCACTATAATGAGACATTCTGATTGTCCTGTGAAATTTCACTGAGTTTCCCATCCTGCTGTTTTCCCCTGTAATCACTCTGCAGAAATATCATTTTCATGCTATACAAGTCAAGGAGATGGCAGGGCCTTTAATCCCAGCACTCTGGAGGCAGAGTTAGGAGGATCGCTGTTAGTTCAGGGTCACCTTGAGACAACATAGTAAATTCCAGGTCAACCTGAGCTAGATTGAGACCCTACCTTAGAAAAAAAAGAGAAAGAGAGAGAAGTACTTTAAAATTTAGATCCTATTGTTGAAATGGTATTGATTTCTAGCTTCAAGGACTAAAGTGGATAATGTCCCAGTGTGATTGGTTGGTTGCTAGTTATACCTACTGTCAGAACATTTTAGACTACTTTTGTAAGGCTGCTAAGATACTAAGGAGGTTTCCTAAGTCATACATACTAGGTATTAAAGTGGTGAGGTCTTGGAGCTGGGTATAAAAAGTAAGTGGTGCGTTTTCTTTTTACTAGATGATACTTCAAACCATACTAACTCCTCCAAAGAGGTCCCTTCCTCAGCTGTTTTGAGAAGCCTTCAGGTGAATGTGGGCCCAGACGGAGAGGAGACAAGGGCTCAGGCTGTACAGAAGTCCCCAGAGTTTTTGTCTACTCCAGAATCTCCTAGCTTGTTACAAGATCTACAGCCAAGTGACAGCACTTCTTTTATTCTTCTTAATCTGACGCGAGCAGGTATGCTTTATTCTGTTCTCAACTCTATTTAGGCTTAAGAAAAACAAGGAAGAAACAATTGGGGGATGAGGAGATGGCTCAGCAGTTAAAAGCACTTGCTTGCAAAGCCTGTGCCTGGGTTTGATGTCTCAATACCCATAGAAAGCCATATTCAAAAAGTGACTTAATGAATTCCAGGTCAGCCTGGGCTAGAGTGAGACCCTACCTTGAAAAACAAAAAATAAAAATTAAAGGAAAGGAAAAATACAATGCCAGGGGCCTGGAGAGATAGCTTAGCAGTTAAGGTGCTTGCCTGTGAAGACCCAGGTTTAATTCCCAGGTACCCACATAAGCCAGATACATAAGGGGGCACAGGCATCTGAAGTTCGTTTGCATTGGCTGGATTCCCTGGAGCGCCCATTCTGTCTCTCACTTTCTCTCTCAAAATGGATAAATTAAAATAATAAATAAATAAATAAAATGATAAATAGAGAATGGGGACCTGAGCATGGTGGTACACGCCTTTAATCTCAGCACTTGTCAGGCAGAGGTAGGAAGATTGAGAGTGTGAGGCCACCCTGAGACTACATAGTGAATTCCAGGTCAGCCTGGGCTAGAGTGGGACCCTCCCTTAGAAAACTAAAACATACATACACACACACACAAATTCAGAACAGAGTTTCTGGGCCAAGGCAAATGAAAGGATTACCCTTTGGCTAACATTCTTATGTTCTCTTGTTTCTTCTAGGTCTGGGATCTTCAGCTGAGCACTTAGTCTTTGTACAGGATGAGACAGAGGATTCGGGGAATGATTTCCTCTCCAGTGAGAGCACAGACAGTAGCATTCCATGGTTCCTCCGTGTTCAGGAGTTGGCCCATGACAGTTTAATTGCTGCTACTCGTGCACAACTGGCAAAGAATGCAAAGACCAACAGCAATGGTGAGACTCCTATGTCATCTTCCTTTCTCCTATTCTGTACAGGGATTTGAATTGTGTACAACTAAACATAGTTTATTGGTGAGAAACCTAGAAATGTAAAAATGGTCTTTTATCCTAGGCCATACCAGCTTTGTGTACCAGATCAACTAAACCCATATTTTGAATTTTTTTTTTCCAAATTCTTGATGTACAAAGCATCTTTTAAAGAAAAAGGCTATAGGCATGGTGACACATACCTGTAATCTCAGCATTCTGGATGCTGAGGCAGGATAACTGTACTTTTATTTATTTGTTTATTTGAGAGCAACAGAGAGAGAGAGAAGGAGGCAGATAGAATGGGCATACCAGGGCCTCCAGCCACTGCAAACGAACTCCAGCTGCGTGTGCCCCCTTGTGCATCTGGCTAACATGGGTCCTGCGGAATCAAGCCTCAAACCGGGGTCCTTATGCTTCACAGGCAAGCGCTTAACCACTAAGCCATCTCTCCAGCCCGATAACTGTACTTTTGAGGTCAACATGGGCCACATAGACTCTGTCTCAAAATATTTCTAAGGTTATTTGAGTTATTTTTATTATAATGCTTTTTGAGTATGTAAAAACATAAATATTTTCTATTTAGAGCTCTTAAAATTAAAATAGCTTTATCAATTAATACAACTATAAAATTAATGTTAAGTCTATGAGAGATGTTTTGCTGAAACTAAACTGCTAATCATTTTAGAGAGAGAGAGAAATGAATGAGAATGGGTGTGCCAGGGCCTTCAGCTGCTGCAAACAAACTCTAGATGCATGTGCCACCTTGTGCATCTGGCTTACAGGGTCCTGGGGAATTGAACCTGGCCCCTTTGGCTTCACAGGCAAGCACCTTAATCACTAAGCCATGTCTCCAGTCCTCATTTTGCAATTTCAAATTTTACAAGTTATGAGTGGTTTTGTGCTGGTTGCCTCTGCTACTCCCTGTCCCCTTGTTAGCTTAGCATACTTTCTCCATGTTACTTTTCTCAATTCCAGTTAGTTTGAATATTGTCCATGGATTGACAGTATCACTCAGCAACATAGAATGTGGGTCATATGCCTCACCACAGATTTAGTGCATCACAGACTTGTTTCTGATGCATGTTAAAACTTAGAAGTGGGTACTGGAGAGATGTCTTAGCTGTTAGTTGTGGGTTTTTTTCTTTTTTATATGAATAATTTGGTATAAGCTTCATAATCAGTAAAGCGTTGTGAATGTTATTACTCCAAATATGTTACCCTACTAAGTGTATGTTCCTAAATATAAACTAAGCACAAGGGCTGGAGAGATGGCTTAGTGGTTAAGGTACTTGCCAGCAAAGCCAAAGGACCCATGTTCAATTCTCCAGGGCCCACATAAAGCCAGATGCACAAAGCGACACATGCATCTGGAATTAAACAGAAAATAAAAATAAAATAAGCCAGGTGTAATGACACACACTTTTTTTTAAAACAATTTTTTAATTATTTATTGATTGATTGATTTGAGAGCGAGAGACACAGAAAGACAGATAGAGGGAGAGAGAGAGAATGGGCGCGCCAGGGCTTCCAGCCTCTGCAAACAAACTCCAGATGCGTGTACCCCCTTGTGCATCTGGCTAATGTGGGACCTGGGGAACCGAGCCTCAAACCGGGGTCCTTAAGCTTCACAGGCAAGCGCTTAACCGCTAAGCCATCTCTCCAGCCCGACACACACTTTTAATCCCAGCATTTGGGAGGCAGAGGTAGAATGATCACCATCAGTTTCAGGCCACCCTGAGACTACATAGTAAATTCCAGGACAGCCTGGGTTAGAGTGAAACTATACTTCGAAAACAACAAAAAACAAACAAACAAACAAAAAAAAAACAGGAGAAGAAGAAAAGAAAATTAAAGAAATAAAGTAAGCCCAAGTATAAGACAAAAATAGTTCTAGGGCTGGAGAGATGGTTTAGCAGTTAAGGCACTTGCCTGAAAAGCCAAAGTGCCCAGGTTCAATTCCCCAGGATCCTCATAAGCCAGATATACAAAGTGGTGCATGTGTCTGGAGTTCATTTAAAGCTGCTAAAGTCTCTGGCATGCCCATTCTCTCTTTCTCTCTCTCCCTTTTTTTCCCTTCTCAAATTTAAACAATTCATTTTCTTTCAAGTTAGGGTCTTAACTCTAGCCCAGGCTGACCTGGAATTTACTAGGTAATTTCAGGGTGACCTTGAACTCATGGCGATACTCCTACCTCTACTTTCTGAGTGCTGGGATTAAAGCATGCACCACCACGCCTGGCATAGACAATTTTTTAATAAATAAAATACAGTCCTACTTTGCTACTAATATGTTTCCCTAAGTGTTGTCTTACTTAGATATATAAACTTTAGACATGTAGATTAAATGGCTGCATGCAAATTTTAATATTTTGTTTGTACACACACAGTCATGATACACAAACATATTTATGAAATACTGCTTTTCACCACTAACGTGATGTGATTTTATTCAATATTTTAATGTATTCTAACATAAATATCTTTTTTTTCCATATTAGGGTATGCACTATATTCTGCATGCTATGCAAGTATTCCACCACTATAGTCCTTTCTTACTTTGAGACAGTACTGTGCTAAGTTTCCTAAGCTGGCCTCAATTTTTATGCTCTTTTTGTTTGTTTGTTTTTCGAGGTAGGGTCTCACTGTAGTCCAGGCTGACCTGGAATTCACTATGCAGTCTCTGGGTGGCCTTGAGTCACCTCATGGGCGATCCTCCTTCCTCTGCCTCTGCTGGGATCAAAGGCGTGCACCACCATGCCTGGCTACAATTTTTTTTAAAAATTTTTATTTATTTATTTGAGAGCGGCAGACACAGAGAGAAAGAAAGATAGAGGGAGAGAGAGAGAATGGGCGCGCCAGGGCTTCCAGCCTCTGCAAACGAACTCCAGACGCATGCGCCCCCTTGTGCATCAGGCTAACGTGGGACCTGGGGAACCGAGCCTCGAACTGGGGTCCTTAGGCTTCACAGGCAAGCGCTTAACCGCTAAGCCATCTCTCCAGCCCCCGGCTACAATTTTTGATCCTCCTGCCTCATCCTCTCAAGTAGCTAGGATTATAAGCATATGCATGTATTGTGGTTTGTTTTTTTTTTAAAGTTTGTGTTTTCTTTTGTTTCAGTTTAGTTTTTTTTTGTTTTTTTTGAGGTAGGGTCTCATGCTAGCCCAGGCTGACCTGGAATTCACTATGGAGTCTCAGGGTGGCCTCAAACTCGCAGCGATCCTCCTACCTCTGCCTCCGGAGTGCTGGGACTAAAGACATGTGCCACCATGCCTGAGTTGTTTTTTTTTTTTTTTTTTGAGGTAGGGTCTTGCTCTAGCCCAGGCTATCCTGGAATTCATTATGTAGTCTCCTGAAACTCACAGTGATCCTCCTATCTCAGCCTCCTGAGTGGGCTGAGACCCTGGGCTAGCGTGAAACCCTACCTTGAAACACCATATATTATATATTGATCATATATTAGTAATCTTCAGTATTGAACATAATGGAGTTCCATAATTCATTGCCTCTTGTTTTACATTTTCTGGTAAATTTTTATTTATTTATTTACTTGTGTGTGCACACATGTGTAACAGGGTCTCTTGATACTACAAATGAACACCAGGCATACGTGTGTCTTTTAGTGTCTGGCTGTATCTGGATGCTAAGGAATTTAACTCAGGCTTTGCAAGTAAAACGCCTTTACCCTTGGAGCCATCTCCCCAGCCCCCCTTTTTCCCTTTTAAGACAGGTGTTCATCTAGCCCAGACTGGCCTCAAATTCATTATGTTGATAAGGTTGAACTTCTGATTCTCTTACCTCTGCCTTCTAGTCCTGCTATTAAAGGCATACACCACCATGCCCAGCTACATAAAATTTTATTTATTTGGGTTTTCTGAGGTAAGGTCTCACGATAGCTCAGGCTGACCTGGATTTCACTATGGAGTCTCAAGTTGGCCTCAAACTGACGGCAATCCTCCCATCTCCACTTCCCAAGTCCTGAGATTAAAGGTGTGTGCCACTATGCCCGGCCGCTCCTGGCTTTTTTTTATGTAGGTACAAGGGATCCAAACTCAAGTTCTCATCATTGATGGGCAGGCACTTTACCACTGAACATTGCCTCGGCTGATTTTTGGGGGGGAGTTGTTTATGTTTTATTTCTTGAGACTTATAACCAAGAATACCTTGAACTCCTGACCCTCATGCCTCTACCCCCCCCCAAGTGGTGGGATTAAAGTTGCATGTATGTACCACCTGGCTTTTACAAATTTTGTTTGTTTTTTGTTTTAAGGGAGGGTCTCTCTGTAGCTGAGGTTGACCTGGAGCTCATTCTGTAGTTCCAGGTTGGACTCAATTTTACAGTAATCTTACTTCTGCCCCCTGAGTGCTGGGATTAAAGGCATGTGCTACCATGCCCAGCAACAGAATAGTTTGTTTTTTCATGGTAGGGTCTTGCTCTAGCCCTGGGTTACCTGGAATTCACTATGGAGTCTCAGGGTGGCCTCAAACTCACAGCAGTCCTCTTACCTCTGCCTCCCAAATGGTGGTATTAAAGGCATATGCCACCACGCCAAGCTACAAATAGTTTTCATTCTGCTTTTTGAAATAATGTTAAAGAAGCTATTTTGAATATTTCTACATTTGTCAGAAACCTAGTCTTGTGAAACAATGCGTGATAGCTGGGGCTGGAAAGGTAGCTTAGCAGTTAAGCCACTTGCCTGAGAAACCTAAGGACCTAGGTTCAACTTCCAAGGACCCATGTAAGCCAGCGCATGGTGGCACGTACATCTTGAGTTCATTTACACTGGCACAAGGCCCTGTCACGCCTATTCTTTCTCTCTATCTGCCTTTTTCTCTCTCAAATAAATAAAAATAAAATATTTTGAAAACATGATAATTGTTGGTAGTTCTCTGGAATAAGGGTATGACTGTGTAAGGCACTCATATCTATGGAGAAGATAGATACAGGTACCTGGTTGTTGCAGTCAGGTCCACATTGCTGGTAGAAATCACCAGACCAGGAGCAGCTTACAGGAAAAAAGAGGGTTATTTTGGCTCACAGGCTCAAGGGGGAAGCTCCATGATGGCAGGGAAAACGACGACATGAACAGAGGGTGGACATTACTGCCTGGCCAACATAAGGTGGACCATAGCAACAGGAGAGTATGCTAAACACTGGCAAGGGGAAACTGGCTATAACACCCATAAGTCTACCCCCAACAACATGCCCCCTCCAGGAGATGTTAATTCCCAAATCTCCATCATCTGGGACCCAAGTATTCAGAACATCTAAGTTTATGGGGGGCACCTGAATCAAACCACAACACTGATTAATAACAGGAATGAAATATAGGAGCTTTATTGTTTAAAACTAAGTTTCTGGGGAGCTGGAGAAATGGCTTAGCAGTTAAGCACTTGCCTGTAAAGCCTAAGGATCCCAGTTCAAGGCTCAATTCCCCAGTACCCATGTTAGCCAGATGCACAAGGGAGCACATGCATCTGGAGTTGCAGTGGCTGGAGGCCTTGATGTGCCCATTCTCTCCTCCTCGCTCTTTCTTTCTCTGTCACTCTCAAATAAATAAATAACAAAACAATAAAACTAAGTTTCTGAATAGGATTTTCTCTGGATTACAAGTATGTGATTTTGCTTTAGGAGAAAATGTTCACCTTGGTTCTGGTGATGGGCAACCCAAAGATCCTGGGCCCCTTCCTCAAGTGGAAAAAAAGCTCAAGTGCACAGTTGAGGGCTGTGACCGGACATTTGTATGGCCAGCTCACTTCAAGTACCACCTCAAAACTCATCGGTAAGCAAATCTGAGATCTCATGTTGTTTTTAAATATTTATTTATTTACTTATGGAGGGAGAGAGAGAAAAAAAGAGAGAGAGAGAGAGAGAAAGGGAGAGAGGGAGAATGGGTGCACCAGGGCCTCTTCTGCACGTGAACTCCAGATGCATGCACCACTGCATCTGGCTTATGTGGTTATTGGAGGATTGAACCTGGGACCTTATACTTCTCAGGAAAGTGCCTTAACTGCTAATCCATCTCTCCAGCCCTGAGATCTCATATTTGTGTGTTTAGTTAGTTATTTGTATATATGTGAGAGAGCAAGTGGGTATGCCAGGGCCTCTTGCTCCTGCAAATGAACTCCAGACATATGTGCTACTTTGTGGATCTGTCTTTACATGGATACTGGGCAATCATATTCTGTCTACCAGGTTTTCAAGCAAGCTCCTTTAACTTCTGAGTCCTCTTCCTAGCCCTGAGATAACCATATTTTGAACTTAAGAACATTAACCTTTCCAAGGAACCTGTCTCCTGATTAACAAATTAAAGGAAAGCAAAGACTCAGCTATGTTCGCATTATTAGTAAGGAATGGTGGTATACATCTATAATCTCAGCACTTGGGAGGCTGGCAGGAGGATCAAATGTTGGACATCAGCCTAGGTTACATATTGAGACATTGTCTCAGAAAAGCAAGATCTCTCTCTCTCTCTCTCTCTCTGTCTTTTGGTTTTCCAAGGTAAGGTTTCACTCTAGCTCAGGCTGGCCTGGAATTCACCATGTAGTCTCAGGGTGGCCTTGAACTCATGGTGATCCTCCTATCTCTGCCTCCCAAGTGTTGGGATTAAAGGCGTGCATCACCATACCCAGCCAATATCTCCAAGATCTCTTTTAAGACACGGTCTAACTGTCTTGCCCAAGTTGTTCTTAAATTCCTTAGCTTAAATTATGTTTCCAGGGGCTGGGGAGATGGCTCAGTGGGTGGTGGTGCTTGTGCTTGCCTGTAAAGCCTGTAGCCTGGGTTCAGTTCCCCGTTACCCACGTAAAGCCAGATGTACAAAGTGGCACAAGCCAGGTGTGATGGATCATGTTTTAATCTCAGCACTTGGGAGGCAGAGGTAGGGGGATCACTGTCAGTTCAAGGTCAACCTGGGCTAGTAGAGTGAGACCCCACCTTTAAAAGACAGAAAAAGAAAAAAGTGGCACAAGCATCTGGTGTTTGCAGCAAGCGACCATGGCACTTCCATACACATGCACATGCCTGCAAATAAATAAATTTCTAAAAAAACATCTTTTCATCTCAGCCTCCCAAGTGTTAGATTTCTAGGCATGCACACCCATGACCAGTCTTTTGTTTGGTTCTTACTTTTATGATGCTGGGATTGAACTCAGGACCTTGTGCATTTTAGACAATCATCTTCCACCTCTCTCCCGAGTGCTAGGATTCACGACGCCTGGCTCATAAAACATAACTTTTTTTTGAGAATTTATGTAATATGTAAACCTAGGCCACTACTTAAAACCTGTAAAATTAGTATTGGGGATATGATAGAGCAGAACATTTATAATTTTAACAAACTCTTCAGATTATTTTGATATATCCAGGTTTGGAATTTATTGTTTGCACTGAGAAGCAATAGGAATTTTAACTTGTCATCTGTAGCAAAGAGTATTTTTAGATATTATTGCTTATTTGGTGTTTTGCAGAAATGACCGCTCCTTCATCTGCCCTGCAGAAGGTTGTGGGAAAAGCTTCTATGTGTTGCAGAGGCTGAAGGTGCACATGAGAACACACAATGGGGAAAAGCCTTTTATGTGCCCTGAGTCCAATTGTGGTAAGCAGTTCACTACAGCTGGAAACTTAAAGAACCATCGGCGCACCCACACAGGTGTGTGCAACTCTGCATTCCCTTGTGCAATCTCCTTGGTTCAGTGTTTGCTTATGTATACTTAGGAAAGGTTCACATGAGACTATAAATGAAGTTGTGAGGTCCTTGCTAGAATCCTGAAGAGAATTTTTGTTGTTGTTTTTTGCTTTATTTGGTGTCTCATGGGATTTGCAATTCATTAGTAGTAACATTTATTGACCTTTATCTATGTGTGAGGAATGGACAATGTGGATTTCTGCATGCAGGAACCTAACTTGCTAACTTGAAGGAAGAGATACAAGAACTTAGGAAACAATGATGCGAGGACATAGGGACAAAATCAGTCTTTCCAAATCTCTCTGAACAATGTTTAATTGGATTTTACTCAATAACATTTATTAAAACATACAAACCATAAAGAACAATAAATTGGAGTAGGTAAGGAGAAGGTATAAAAGATAAGATATAGTATACTTTTTAAAATTAAATGTAAATACATCATGTCTGCAAAATTTCATTTGAATTTCCTGACATTGTAATTGGTTAATGACAATTTTCATTATGGAATTATCTCTGAATAATAACATAAATAAACTAGCATCTTGATAAACATTTGAACTTCACAATTGTTTTTGAAATTCAATTGTGTTTATTTTTCTTGAACAGAATGAGAGAAGTAAAAGTTTGTACCAAACTCTAGATAAAATAGTTTGATTGGATAGATTTGACTGCATATTTTCTGCATGTATAGTGAACATCCTAAATTAACAACAAACATATGTGTCATTACAACGTAGAGAAATAGTTTTTTTTTGGGGGGGGTGTTTCAAGGTAGGGTCTCACTCTAGCCCAGGCTGACCTGGAATTCACTAAGTAGTCTCAGGGTGGCCTCGAACTCACGGCGACCCTCCTACCTCTGCCTTTCGAGTGCTGTAGAAATAATGTTTAAAGAAGTTAAAGTATGAGCACATAAATGACTGTTATGAAAATGATCTTTGTCAATCACCCATTTTCCCAGTTAAATTAATCTGTTTCCTTTTCTCAGCAGCTTGTACTTTTCCATAAAAGTTGTACTTTCACAAGTTTCTTTCTAATTACATCATGAGAAAACAACTTGTAGTTAGTATTGCTTCCCTCACCTCACACCACCGTCCACCGACAGCTTTCCTACCAACTAGGAACAGCAGCTCCCCAGTACTACAGCTTTACTGTTTTATGTGCTTCCTGTGTGTGGTGAAATCAGTAAGAGAAATGCATTTCATGTCCTAAATCCTTTTGTGAAACACTGCCTACCAATTACATAGATTTAAAAAAATTACATGCAGATTTTGACTATTTATTTGTTATAAGAAAATTCATTTCCTGATAAAATGAATTTTTATCAGGAAAAACAAACTTATTGAAAAAATCCATGAACTTACCTTTTTAA
The DNA here is from genome assembly GCF_020740685.1 of Jaculus jaculus. NCBI lineage: Eukaryota > Metazoa > Chordata > Mammalia > Rodentia > Dipodidae > Jaculus > Jaculus jaculus. The sequence goes on along the minus strand of NC_059108.1, from coordinate 144,161,641 downwards.
TTTTGCCTTTTCTGTGACAAAATTTGGGGGTAAGATGGGGAAATTTAATGATTGATTTCAGGCTAAAAGACTCACTTTTCTGGTACTTGTCTTATAATAAAAAATATAAGTAGCACCTTATTATGAACTTTGACAGGGGATTCTTGCTTGTAATAATACTCAAGAATCATTAAAGATTGCTGTAGCCGGGCGTGATGGCGCACGCCTTTAATCCCAGCACTCGGGAGGCAGAGGTAGGAGGATTGCCATGAGTTCGAGGCCACCCTGAGACTCCATAGTGAATTCCAGGTCAGCCTGGGCTAGAGTGAGACCCTACCTCGAAAAACTAAAACAAACATAAAAAGGAAAAAAGATTGCTGTAAAGGCTGGAAATGTAGCTCAGTATATAGTGCTTGCCTAGCATGTACATTGAGTTCAATCTCCAGCACTGGAAAAAAAGTTGCTCTTGAGATTTCTAACTTTAATGATCCTTAATAAAGACCATATTCAGTGGTCTAAAAACAACAAAAAGCGTATTTGCTCTTTTGGTTTTTAATAAACCATCAAGGGCCATATTTCATTCTGGAAAAATATATTCATTAAAAATGTTTCAACTAATTTATTTAAAAATTACCCTAGTATTTTCTAATGCCAAAAAAAAAGCTTACTTGAATATTACTTCTAAACCTCAATAACATAAATCAATGATTTAACTACTTTTTAAAAAAGAATACCTGTTTCTTTAACATTTAACAACCTGAAATAAATCTATACAAATTTTTAAAAATACAGTAACACAGCCAGGCATGGTAGCACACACCTTTAATCCCAGCATTTGGAAGGGAAGTAGGAGGATCGCCATGAGTTTGAGGCCACCCTGAGAATACATAGCGAATTCCAGATCAGCCTGGGCTAGACTGAGACCCTACCTTCGGAAAAAAAATATACAGTAACACTGTTAAGTTTTATTAGGTCCCTTTTTTTCGTTTGCCTTAGAAAGAATGTACAACTCTTCTTGCAATTTTTGTTAAGAAAGGGGGAAAAGAAAGTGTTCCCTTTCAGTTGAGTCATAACAAACATCTTACCCTTCTCTTAGAGTGTTTGGAGACAGACAAAGGGTATGGAACAAACACTGAGGGTCCTTCAGGACAAGCAGTCCCTTGAGAAAGCTGGAAGCAACAGTAGGTCTGGCTCTTAGCTGCGTACATAGTTCAGCCATGGCATGGACAGGGTACCGCTGCCCTGCCCTTCCCCTTCCCTCACTGCCCCTCCTCTGTAAAGTACGTCAAAGCCCTCTTCTATAACAAAGTCTTTTGGTATAATGGGTGTGGTAGAAAAACCATTGCTTTGTCTCTTGGGGACATCTTTCACCTCTTGCATGTCTTGCTTTTGAGGTACTACAACTTATCTATTTCTTTTTTTTTTTTTTTAGTTGTTTTTTGAGGTAGGCTCTCAACTCTAGCCAAAGCTGACCTGGAGCTCACACCGTTAGTTCCAGGCTGGCCTTGAACTCATAGCGATCCTCCTACCTTTGCATCCCGAGTGCTGGGATTAAAGGTGTGCGCCACCACGCCAAGTTACAACTTGACTGTTTCCATTTCACATTGAATATCCTTTCCACTTTTTTTTTTTTTTGGTTTCTCGAGGTAGGGTCTCACTCTAGCCCAGGCTGACCTGGAATTCACTATGGAGTCTCAGGGTGGCCTTGAACTCAAGGGCAATCCGCCTACCTCTGCCTCCCGAGTGCTGGGATTAAAGACACCACCACGCCCGCCCGGCTCTTTACATTATTTTCTATCACTTCACTACTTCACCTTTGACCTTCTCAGTTGCCCTCCTTCCAACAAGATCCAATGTCTTCTGTATGTTTATGTGCTTTTAGATCAAAAGGGTCTTATCTAAGATTCTCAACAAATGAGCCTTCAACCCCATGGGAATTAGAATGCTCCTGTCAGAGACCCGAGTTCTTATTATCTTTCCAAAAAATGAGATTAAATTCATAGATTATAAATAATGTCAGTACACCTGATGACTTCATTGGCAGTGCAGGCAGATTGCATGTCTTTTTATACCAAGTTATCAAACAGGATGAGGATAATGTACTTAGAAATCAACTTCGCTAAATTCAGAAATGTAAGTCTCCAAACTGAACCCTGGCAGCATCTTTTTTTACATGTCAGTCAGACCAGCTTCATCTTTCAGTTTCATACGCATATTATTTTAAACACTTAAAATCTTGAAAGTGAAATTGGCAAGTCTTCAGAAGTTAAGATACCCTGTGTGCGCTATCATGGAGTAATAACCCAGTTGTGCTGATGTTTTCCCAACAGTTTCCAAAGACAAACATGGTTGCCACCCATTGATGAAAAATACTTGCTTGCCCTTTGCCAAAAGCTACATTACAGTGTTCAATGAAATATACACTAACTGCTAAGCAGTTGGAAATTTGGAAATGTCCAAATCACAATTTTTAAAACAGTTTTGTTTAATAATATTCATATTGGTGCCAAATTGGTCTCCTTTCCAAGACTTGAGTGGAAAAATGGAGGCACAGGCTGCCCGCACCCTTCTTCCAGAAGGACTAAGTTGTCTAAGATATACAGTAAAATGGAGAATAACAGCAGGAGGACTCCATGTGCCTTTGGAAATACAGACTAAGACAAGCCATCAGAGCCCTCGTGGGTTCAAAACTACATTATATCCATATAGCAGGTATTACCTGTACAATGATCTTTTCAAAGCTCAAGTTCAGTAAGTTTTAAAGCATTTGCTACTATTGTCATGAATACAGCTTTCAAACTGTAAATCAGGTATCACTTCGTGCACATTTCCTGGACCAACCTGCCTGTCAGAATTCACTGCCTGTGGTCAACTCTTGTGATTTATAAACAATCGACACATAAATTTCAGCCAACACCCATAAAGCTTAGCTATGGAGCAGCAAATATTTTTTAAAAAAAAATGTTATTCTGCATAATCTATCCTGCAGACACAAGTCTCTGTCACCTGTCATAACAATGCAGGCTTTCAGAAAATGAAAGTATTTACATTTATCTGAAATTCATGTCAGTTAAAAGCAGGCAACTGGCTCCATGGAAAAGCGCGAGTGTAAATATGGAGGCAGAGTGGTCTATCTGCAGAGCGGCTCTGCTCTATCCGGTCCTCCATGGGCCCAGGACATGTCAGCTCATGGCTGCATCCAAAAGCCAGTGAGTGATTATAGCCAGGTTGGAAAGGGCTCGCTTTTTTTTTTTTTTTTGAAAAGGGGGATCAGCTCTTCAGATTCCAAAGTCCCTAGATCCCTATTTGTTCCCAGAATACAGTCAAGGAAATCAGGGAAGCAGCTCTGTTGGGGATTGATGTTCATGGGCACCTGACCTGCACTTTCTCCTGTGTACATCTTGTCCATGTTGCTTAGGAAGTCCTTTGGAGTTGTGGGGACAGTGCAGCATCACAAGCCCAGGTCGCTGTCCGTATTTTGCTCCCTTGTATGATAGGGCCTCCATTGAGGAAAGGGTCCAAGCTGTTACTGGTGATGGACCTCATGCTTGGGGTGATGGAAGGCAGGTTGACAGGAGCAGCTTGAGCGGAGGCCACGTTCTCAGCTTCCCTGGGAAGTTTCTGCAGAGAGCGGCTTCCTACCCAAGGGAAGTTAGAGCAAAAGGGAGTCAGTCTGAACTTCACTATTTTGTTTAGTTTATCCCTGGCTTGGTTTGGGTATTTGACATTTTGTAACCTAGATTGGCCTGGAAGTCACTGTGTACCTTAGGCTGCCCTTGAACTGGTAGAAATCCTCTGTCTGTCTCAACTTCCCACGTGCTGGGATTATAGCATGCTCTACCATGCTGGCTGAACTTGTTACTGTTACTTGACATGCAATCTGTCATATGTATTGTTATTTATTTAGCAAATTTTTGAGAACCTTCTCTTTGGGGGTGGTTATGAGTATAAAACTGTGAGAACAGCCCACACTGTCAGTCTTGCTGTCATCAGAAGGAATGGGATTACTGAAGCTGGAGGGATCAGCCCTTTATCTGGGGAGGAGAAATACTATGAAGTTTAGGGGAATCAGCAGGGCTCTTTGGTAGTCTATTGCAGAACATTGAGAGGCAACACTTACTAGGTAGGTAGCCCAGTTGAAATTATATGGCATGAATTAAAGGAATCAGATTGAAAACAGAAGGATGAGGAAAGATAGAATAGGTTGTCAATTAATCAGAAGGCTGAATCTTTGTCTTATTTTCTATCTAGGAGAGAAACCTTTCCTTTGTGAAGCCCAAGGATGTGGCCGTTCCTTTGCCGAGTATTCTAGCCTCCGAAAACATCTGGTTGTTCATTCAGGTATCAGAACCTGTGTCATTCATGTGTTTCAGTATTTACAAAAAAAAAAAAAAATAGGCAAAGGGTGAGATGGGTAGTATAAAACAGTTTAAAAAGAAACAAAATTTCCACCATAACCTTAATAGAGCTTCTCATTCTGACTAAATAATGACCAGGGCCCTTAATTGATCATGTTCAAAGATGTTTTTACCATGGAGAGTTCTTCTTTTCAGTGGATTACTGAAGTACTTTCTAATCTAGACCTGAGGAGATCTGTGCTGGGTCCTTTGTAAATTATATCAAACATGGATCCTGTTCTTTAGGTATTGACATTTTCATTCCTCTGGAGAAAAATTTCAAATCAAGAACAAAGTGGAGTGGGGGAGGCTGGAGAGATGGCTTAGTGTTTAAGGCGCTTGTCTGCAAAGCCAAAGGACCCAGGTTCAATTGCCCAGGACCCATCTAAGCCAGTTGCACAAGGGGGCACAGGCATCTGGAGTTCATTTGCAGTGGCTTTAGGCCCTGGCACACCCATTCTCTCCCTCCCTGTCTATTTCTATATCTCTCAAATAAATAAAGATAGAAAATTTAAAAAGGCCAGGTGTGGTGGTGCATGCCTTTAATCCCAGCACTCAAGAGGCAGAGGTAGGAGAATCACCGTGAGTTCGAGGCCACCCAGAGACTACATAATGAATTCCAGGTCAACTTGGGCTAGAATCGGATCCTACCTCAAAAAACCAAAAAAATGAACAAAGTGGGAAGATTGATAGCCTGTGGTAGCAGCACCAGTAACATTATTGCCTTCTGAGAGGGTATTGGTGATTTTGCTTCTATTACCTCTTTGGCAGAAGCTGGGCCTTTGGAAATTGGTAAGCAGTAGTGTAGAAGAGCAAGACCCATTTCTTGTGTGGGATTCTTATATTAATTCCTTGTAATTCTGTCAATTTTCTCATTCTATGCAGATTGACCTGGTCTTCCCTGATAAAGATGTCTTTCAAAATGTCTGAAAATGGGGCTGAGAGGGTAAAGTGCTTGTCTTTATGAGGACTTGAGTTCCATCCTCAGAGCCCACAAAAAAATAGCTGGGTATGGTAGCGTGCATTTTTAATCCCAAGGCTAGCAAGGTGGAGTCAGGTAGATCCTTGGGGCTTGCTAGCCCAGCCAGTATAGCCTGATGGGTGAGTTTCTGAAGTGCCTTGTCTCAAGAAAAAGATGGGAGCTTGGCATAGTGGCGCATGCCCTTAATTCCAGCATTTGGGAGGCATAGGTGGAAGGACTGCTCTAAGTCCAAGGCCAGCCTAAGACTACATAATGAATTCCAGGTCAGCCTGGGCTAGAGTGAGACCCTACCTTGAAAAATAAAAAACAAGAACAATGACTGGGCATGGTGGCACATGCTTTTAATCCCAGCACTAGGGAGGCAGAGGTAGGAGGATCACTGTGAGTTCAAGGCCACCCTGAGACTACACAGTGAATTCCAGGTCAGCCTGGGCTAGAGTGAACCCTACTTCAAACCCCTTCCCCCAAAAAAGGAACAATGTCTGAAGAACATCATCCTTGGTTATGGTTATCCTCTGGCCTCCACACATATGTCTACCCACACAGATACTAAAAGAAGCACAAGCTGGGTGTGGTGGTGCCCACATTTAATCCCAGCACCTGGGAGGCAGAGGTAGGATCTCCATGAGTTTGAGACCACCCTGAGACTACATAGTGAATTCCAGGTCAGCCTGGACTAGAGTGAAATCCTACCTTAAAAAACCAAAAAAAGAAAAAGAAAAAGAAGCACAAGTATCTGGCATTCATTTGCATGACAAGATACTCTGGCATGCACACACACATTTTTTTAAAGTAATTTTTACTTTATTTTTTATTTATTTATTTGAGAGCAACAGACAGAGGGAGCGAGAATGGGTGTACCATGGCCTCCGGCCACTGCAAACGAACTCCAGACACGTTCATACCCTTGTGCATCTGGCTAACTTGGGTCCTGGAGAATCAAGCCTCGAACCAGGGTCCTCAGGCTTCACAGGCAAGCACTTAAATGCTAAGCCATCTCTCCAGCCCACAAATAACTTAAAAAGGAAGAAAAGTGGACTGGAGAGATGGCTTAGCAGTTAAGGCATTTACCTGCAAAGCCAAAGGACCCAAGTTTGATTTCCCAAAACTCACATTAGCTAGATGCACAAGGGGGTATGCGCGTCTGGCGTTTGTTTGCAGTAGCTGGAGGACTTGGCATGCCCGTTTTCTCTCCTCCTCTCTCTTTCTCTCCGCCTCCCTCACTCTTTGTCTATTGCTCTCAAATAAATAAAAATAAACAAAAAGAAATAAATAAAAGGAAGAAAAGAGCTGGGTGTGGTGGTGCATACCTTTAATCCTAGCACTTGAAAGGCAGAAGTGGGTGGATTGCTGTGAGTTTGAGGCCACCCTGAGAATGTAACATAAATTCCAGGTCAGCCTGGGCTAGAGTGAGACCCTACCTTGAACCCCCCCACCCCAAAAGAAAAGGTAAAAATAACAAAGATGTGCCACCATGCCTGTCTTGGCACAGTACTTTTTGTTATTGTAGCCCTCATTTTGCCCTTTTACTGCCTTATTCTGTCTACCTGTCCCCTAAGAGCATGCATTTCTGACCTTTGCTCTAAGTGTGTTTTTGTGGAATGGAGACAACAAGCTTTAGACTTAAGAACGTGTATGATAGTTCAGGTCATTTATGTTAGAAGAACCACCAGTGTGAATGTTAAAAACTTCAAGTGGTGACAAGGAAATAGGTCATAGGGCATTTTGAATCCAGGATTGGAATCCTTGAGGTGGGTACATATCCTAGAGGTCAATGTGTGCTGGGAAAGGAAGCAAACACTTCCTTGAGTGTTGTGATTCCATACTGAAGAAGAGACTATTTTGGAAAGCCATAGCACAGTAGGTCCAGAAATTACTGGATCTGGAAGCCAGAGACTTGCTGGTGTACTTTTCCTGCCTTCCTCACATAGAGAAGGCTGAGGGACTGGGAAGGTGAGGAATGGGAGGAGCCCCCTCAGGTTTAGTTTACCATTCTCTGGCCTTCTCCATGTAGGTCTTTAGTCCACTCACTCACTTGATACTGGAAATGGTCCCTTTTTTTTTGGCTGCCTTGTTTTAACCTGGCTCCTTTTTCAGGAGAGAAACCTCATCAGTGCCAAGTCTGTGGGAAGACCTTTTCACAGAGCGGGAGCAGAAATGTGCATATGAGAAAGCATCACTTGCAGTTGGGAGCAGCAGGGAGTCAAGAACAGGAGCAAACTGGTGAGGAGGGTGGTCAAGTAGGGAGTGGTCATGTAGCCAGAGAGCCAAGTCATTGGCTACCTTGCTATCCGGAGGTTTTCTGGTTTGGTTTTGGGTAGAGAAGTTTGTCATTTGATGGGCTGTTGGCATCCAAACAACTGTCAGTTGCAGTGCAGTCATCTGCAACCTTTCAAAACATGTATTTTCTTGTTGCTCATGCCTCATTCTCTACCCACACAAAACAAGAATTTGTAGATAAATTGTAAGATCCTAGAATATCTGGTTTTTAAAATTCCACATGGGGCTAACATGTAGCTCAGTAGGACATAGCAAGTTTGAGGCCAGCCTAGGCTGTATGTGACTCTGTCTTAAAAAACAAAAATGAGCTGAGTGTGGTGGCATGCCTTTAATCCCAGCACTCGGGAGGCTGAGGAAGGAAGATTGCATTGCTGTGAGTTTGAGGCCACCTTGAGACTACATATTAAATTCCAGGGTAGCCTGGGCTGGAGCAAAACCTTACCTCAAAAAAAGGGGGGAGGGGCGCTAAAGACCTGGCTTAGTGTAGTGGTTAAAGTGCTTGGCTACGAAGCCTAAGGACCCACGTTTGATTCCCCAATACCCATGTAAGCCAGATGCACAAGGTGGTGTATGCATCTTGAGTTGTTTTGCAGTGGCTAGAGACTCTGGTGTGCCCATTCTCTTCCTCCTCTTCCTTCTCTTCTTTCCTTCATTCTCCCTCACTCTTTACCTTCCTTCTTCCTTCCTTCCCTTCTCTCTCCTTCTTTCTCTCAGCTCATATAAATAAAATTTTTAGGGGCTGGAGAGATGGCTTAGTGGTTAAGGCATTTGCCTGGAAGCCAAAGGATCCCAGTTGGATTATCTAGGACCCATGTAAGCCAGATACACAAGGGGGCTCTGGAGTTCGTTTGCAGTGGCTGGAGGCCCTGACACATCCATATTCTCTCTCTCTCTCTCTCAAATAAATAAATTAAAAGAAAGAAAGAAATAAACAAGGGCCGGAGAGATGGCTTAGTGGTTAAGGTGTTTGATTCCCCAGGACCCATGTAAACCAGATGCACAAGGTGGCGCAGGCATCTGGAGTACGTTTGCAATGGCTGGAGGCCCTGGCTTGCCTATTCTCTTCTCTCTCCCTGCCTCTTTCCCTCTCTCAAAAAATAAAAAATAAAATATTAATTAAAAAAGAAAGGAGTCAGGTTTGGTTGCACACATCTTTAATCCCAGCACTGGAGGCAGAGATAGGAAGATTGCTGTGAGACTACATAGTGAATTCCAGGTCAGCCTGGGCTAGAGCGAGACCCTACCTTGAAAAACCAAAACCAATAAAAGCAGGTGGAGCAGAAGAGATGGCTTAGCACACTCCACTTTCTCTCTCTCTCTGCCTCTTTCTGTCTTTCAAATAAATAAATAATATATTTGCAAAGAAAAATGAGTGTGTGTGTGTGTGTGTGTGTGTGTTTTGTTTTTTGAGGTAGGGTCTCACTCTAGCCCAGGCTGACCTGGAATTCACAATGTAGTCTCAGAGTGGCCTCAAACTCACAGTGATCCTCCTACCTCTGCCTTCCAAGTGCTGGGATTAAAGGCATGCACCACCACACCCAGCGAATGAATATATTTTTAAAAGTTCCTCTAGTGCAAGCCCAGTGTGGTGGTGCATGTATGAAATCCAAGCATTTGGGAGTCTGAGGTAAGAGGATGAGGGTTTCAAGGCCAATCTCAACTGCATTTGAGGTCAGTTGCAACTTGTGCCACATGAACCTGTCTGAGTTAAAAAAAATGTCCTTAGTGAATATGATGATAACTAGAGCTAGTCTCTATGGACCCTTCGCCTTGCCTTAAAGTGGACAACTATTTATTTCTTCTACCTACTTCTTCATGTCTTTTCTTAATCATTTCATTCCAAATATCCTTTCTGAGGATCTACATATCTCCCTGTTAATCTTCATATATTAATTATAGGCAAAGATTATTAGACATAAGGATCAAACTTTGTAGGTTTATTATTTCCTGGAAGTAGGTAAAATAGGAAGTGACATCCAAGATAGAAATTAACTTCTAGGTCTCAAAGAGGTAGCCAGCTTTCTTATGAAGAGAAGTGAGAACCAGGCTCAGCCTTGACTGCTGTATGTCTCTCACATCCTATTCTCTGTGCAGCTGAGCCACTCCTGGGCAGTAGTTTGCTTGAAGAGGCTTCAGTACCCAGTAAAAACCTGGTGTCTATGAATTCCCAGTCCAGCCTTGGAGGAGAGTCCTTGAATCTACCTAATACAAATTCTATCCTGGGAGTTGATGATGGTAAGACTTCTAACTCTCCTTTATTTGGGGGAAATGGGCTGCAACTAGGAGCTAAGGAATGGAGCATTTGTCAAAATGGAGGTTTTAATCTTATAACTAACTGTGGTGTGATTGAATAGAATTTATATTTATTCTCTGGGATGGATAAAGTAAATCTGATTTTTGAAAGATTAAATATGTGAGCCGGGCATGGTGGCGCATGCCTTTAATCCCAGCACCAGGGAGGCAGAGGTAGGAGGATTGCCATGAGTTCAAGGCCACCCTGAGACTACATAGTGAATTCCAGGTCAGCCTGGGCTAGAGTGAGACCCTACCTCAAAAAACAAAAAAATAAATAAATATGTAACACAAGAATAAAGAGAAAAAAATTTTAATAGAAAATGATCTGTAATCCTTAGCGTTTTAGCCCAACTATGTCTGTCTTTCCTATTGCAGTTATGGAAGAACTTAACTTTTAAAACATTTAAACAGAACTTAACCAGGTTTTACAGAGGAGATATAAAGCAATTTCTCCATACCTTCAAAAGCCATATCTTCTGGAGAAAGAAAGGGCTCTCTAGGAAACAGTTGCTCCTCTGGTATAGAAATTTCACCCAACTTACACAGGCCAGGCCCTCTTCTCTGAAAAACTTACCAGGTGAGGTCAGCATGCCTTTATTCAGTGCCTACTGTGTGCCTGGCACCATGGGAGAGACGAAACAGGAGATAGGGACCTTCCAGTTGAGAAGTTAAACTTACAATTGTGTCAGACAACATTAAGTAAATAGAAGAAATAATATTAGTTATACAATGTAGTCTGAAAGAACAACATAAGCTATAAAGCTTCTAGAAGAAACTTAATTTGTTTGTGAGGACTAATTGGTTTATCTATAAACTAGTTACAGAAGATTTTCTTGGTGATCCCACAAACATTTACTAAGAGAGAGACTGTAGGTTTTAGTTACTTATATCCTGCTCAGAGTTAGGTGTAAGTGACCATGTTTGTGTAACTTCTATATGGAGCCTGCGAGGCCCAAAATTTGCTGTTTAGGGATACTGCACTATTTCGTGAACAGCCATTGTAGAAAGCAAAGCAGGAGGCAGAGAAATTGCATGGGGCAACTTTGCCAGCTTTCAAGAAGCAAGTACCAAGGGAGGAAGGGACCCTAAGTAGGAACTTTGAGTAAAGAATTAGCTTAAGTTCTTAACCTGTTGACTTCAAGGCTGGCTCTGATTTTCTGATCTGCCTGCCTACACAGCTGTTGCCTGGTTTTATACACTTTAATACAGGTACCAGGGCTAAAACCATAGTACTTGTAAATTGTATATTGAGCTGGGTGTGGTGGTGCACACCTTTAATCCCAAACACTTGGGAAGCAGAAGTAGGAGGATTGCTTTGAGTCCTAGGCCAGTCTGAGAGTACATAGTGAATTCCAGGTTAGCCTGGGCCAGAGTGAGATCTTACTTAAAAAAAAAAATTGGTATATTGAAAACTGGCCAACTCCTTTTTTTTTTTTTAAGCTTTTACTTCCCATCAACCTTTTGGAATACTTTCCTAATACACTAATAATGTGAGGCAGGAATTACCTTGAAAGAAAGATTACATGGGATTCAATTTTTCAGGAATAGTTTTTGAAGTCTTAATGGTTGATTTGATGAGCAAGTGCATATTCACAGAAGTGTAAATTTACTGTTTCTTAGAGTCCCGTTTTCTGTTTTCATAGAGGTTCTTGCTGAAGGGTCTCCACGTCCCCTGTCTTCAGTGCCTGATGTGACACATCATTTGGTGACCATGCAGTCAGGGAGACAGTCATATGAGGTCTCTGTCTTAACTGCAGTTAATCCACAAGAGGTAAAACTGACTCTTGCCTTCACTTTGTTTCTTTGGTGAATTAGTGGATTGTGGGTGGGTAGAGAAATTTGCCAGTTGTGTACTGGCATCTCCTGGAAACTTGGACTAGAATATCTTGCTTGATGCTTAAGCATCTGTTCAGTGTCAAAGGAATTTTTTTTAATTATTAGTTTTTTAATTAACAACTTCCATGATTATAAACAATATCCCATGGTAATGCCCTCCCTCCCCCTGCCACTTTCCCCTTTGAAACTCCACTCTCCGTCATATCCCCTCCCCCTCTCAGTCTCTTTTATTTTGATGTCATGATCTTTTCCTCCTATTATGGTGGTCTTGTGTAGGTAGTGTCAGGCACTGCGAGGTCATGGATATCCAGGCCATTTTGTGTCTGGGGGAGCACGTTATAAGGAGTCCTACCCTTCCTCAAAGGAATTTTGACTATTAGGAATCAGACTGTTAGGGCCTAGACTTTCAGCTTTAGAGTTCCCTATATGTACATATTCCTTTATTATCCTCCCTGTTCCACTGTTCTCTACATCACTAGGACATGAAAATGTTTTTGTTTTATAAGGAAAGTAACTTGCTAGAACAAAGTTGTTCTAGTTGAGGGTAGGGGGGATATCAGTTACAAAATAATTGAAAATAATGACTAATGTAGGAGGCTGAGGTTGGTTCAAACCAGCTTGAGCTATACACATACTGAGCCCAATGCCTCATTTTTTTTTCTCTTATATGTAGATTTCGGGTCTAAAACAAACAAAATTCCATGGAATTAGAAAGGGGACTATTTGGGAAGAAGGAGATAGGGTATGGGGGACAGGACAAGAGAAGTCAATGAGAGAAGCTAGGCATGGTGCCTCACACCTTTAATCCCAGCACACCAGAGGAATGGTAGAAAGAGCACCATGAGTTCAAGGCTATCCTGAGATTACGTAGTAAATTCTAGGTCAGCCTAGGCTAGAGTGAGACCCTACCTCGGGGGGGGGGGGGATCCTTGAAGAGATAGTTTAGCAGTTAATGCACTTGCCTACATAGTCAAAGGACCCAGGTTCAATTCACCAGAACTCACGTAAGCCAGAACAAGGTGGAACATACATCTGGAATTTATTTTAAGCAGCTGAAGGCCCTGGTGCACCCATTCTTTTTCTTTTCTTCTTTTTTTATTTTTTCTGAGGTAGGGTCTCACTCTAGCCCAGGCTGACCTGGAATTCACTATGTAGTTTCAGGGTGGCCTTGAACTCACAGCGATCCTCCTACCTCTGCCTCCTGAGTGCTGGAATTAAAGGTGTGTTCTACCACACCCAGCCCAGCCTATTCTTTCTGTCTGCCTCTCTCTCTCTCTCTCTCTCTCTCCCCCCCCTCAAATAAATAATTTTTTTAAAAAAGTCAATGAAGAGTTGAATTAAATATGAAGTACATTATATACATTTATTAAAATGTCATAATGAACCCTATCATATAAATAATATATGCTAATAAAAAGTAATCCTCTGGACTGGAGAGATTGCTTAGCAGTTTGGGTGCATGCCTGCGAAGCCAAAGGACTCAGGTTCTATTCCCCCCAGGACCCATGTAAGCCAGATGCACAAGGTGCTGCATGTGTCTAGAGTTTCTTTGCAGCAGCTGGAGTGCTCACTCTCTATCTGCCTCTCTCTCTCTCTGTCTGTCTGTCTCAGAGAGAAGTAAATAAAAATTATATTAAAAAATAAAATAAAGGGGTTAAAGGCAAAACCTTGCAAAACCTGCTGGCCCAGGTTCAATTCCTCAGCTATCCACATAAAACCAGGGGTCAAAAAGTACATTCATCTGGCATTCATTTGCAATCACAAGAGTCCTTAGCACACCCATACACACAGAAAACAAATAAACAAATAGATTAAAAATTTCAAAAAAGAAAAATTGGGCTTGGAGATGGCTTAGCAGTTAAAGGCTGATGGCCTAGAATTGATTCCCATATAAAGCCAGATGCACAATATGGCACATGTATCTAGAGTTCATCTGCAGCTGCAAAAGGCCCTGGCTTCCCCATTCTCTCCCCCCCTCCCTCTCTCAAGTAAATATTTTAAAGTAAAAAAGAAAAATTATCATTGATTCTGCTAGAGTCATGTGTCTGGGAGATAGCAAGCTGAACCAGTTGAGCATGAAGTATGCTTTCACTTGCTTGTTGACTGTGGGCTGTCCTCTAAGTCAAGGACAGGCCTTTTCAATTGCATATACTTGGCTGTGACCCAGAACAAACCTTGGTCTTACGTCTTGGGAGTTTGACTTCATGACAAGCATATGTGTGAGCTTTTGCCATACAGCCTGTGTACCCCAGTAAACTATTGTATCATTGAAATGACTCTGAATCCTATACTAAATTTGTTTTATTGTTATTTTAGAATCATCCTTGGAGTAATCATCCTCCTAAGATCGCAGGTCTCTGGGCATCCATGTTAACACTCTGCCAGGATTGTTTGTATTCATTGTGACACTGGATTGAACATTTTAATATTCAATTTATTTGTTGTTATTGGAGAGAGAGACAGAAAGAGACTAGAAAGAGACAGAGAATGGGCATGGCATGCCAGGGCCTTCACCCGCTGCAAACAAACTCCTGATGCATGTGCCACCTTGTGCATCTGGCTTACGTGGGTCCTGGGGAATCACTCCTGGGTCCTCTGGCTTTGCAGGCAAGTGCCTTAACCACTAAGCATTTCCTCCAGCCCTTTTTACATTTTTTAAATATTTATTTTTATTTTCTTGAGAAAGAAAGGCAGATAGAGAGAATGGTGAACATTTTGCTGTTGGTATCATGGGTTCTATCCTAAGTTGCTTATTTTCAGGTTTTAGAATGAGTCATCTCTGATTCACCTATGGAGTTTCTCCTCTATTTTTTGCCCCTTTTAATCCTTTTTATTTTCCTCCTTTGCAGTTATATTATACAAGTTTTCAGAGTGTAGTAAGAGAGATATTCATATATAAGCACATGTACCTGTTACTCAAATTGAATTTTTATTATTATTTTTTTTTTTTTTTAGTTAGGGTTTCACTAGCCCAGGCTGACGTGGAACTCACTATGTAGTCTCAGGGTGACCTCAAACTCACAGCAATCCTCATACCTCTGCCTCCCAAGTGTTGGGATTAAAAGCATGTTCCACGATGCCCAGCTTGAATAATTAATTTTATGTTCTACATCTTACTTGTTTTGATTATTTTGTTTGTGCTGGAATTTAAAAAAACATTTTATTTATTTATTCATTTATTTATTTATTTATTTGCAAGCAGAGAGAGAAGAGAGACAGAGAATGGATGCTCCAGGGTCTCCCACTGCTGTAAGTGAACCCTAGATGCACTTGTCACTTTGTGCACTTGACTATGTGGGTACTAGAGAATCAAATCCAGGTTGTTAGTCTTTGCAAACAAGCACCTGAACCACTGAGCAATCTCTCCAACCCTTGTGCTGGAATATTTTAGAGCAAAGTATAGACATGTTTACCTTAACAGACAAGGATTTAAGAAGGGATTATATTTTTATACACAACAAAATTAATAACAATATTCTCTAATGTTTTGTGTGATGTTATGTTTCTCAAAAATGTCTTTTCAAGGCTGGTGTGGGGGCACATGCCTTTATTCCCAGCACTTGGGAGGCAGGGGTAGGAAGATTGCCCTGAGTTTGAGGCCACCTTGAGACTACATAGTGAATTCTAGGTCAGCCTGGACTAGTCTGAGACCCTACCTTGAAAAACAACCAACCAACCAAAAAAAGAAGAGAAAAGCCTTTTCAGGGCTAGAGAGATGACTTAGTGGTTAAGGCTCTTGCCTGCAAAGTCTGAGGACCCAGGTTCTCCCCAGATTCCATGTAAGCCAGATAAACAAGGTGGTATATGCATCTGGAGTTTGTTTGCAGTGGCTAAAGGCCCTTGCACACCCATTCTCTCATACCCTCTAACTACTTCTCTAATAAACAAATGAGTAAATGAAAATACTTTTATAAAAAAAATGCCTTTTCAGTGCTAGAGAGTTGACTTAATGGTTATGGTTTTTATATGCAAAGCTTAAAGACCCAGGCTCACCAGATGCACATGGTGGCTTATGCATCTGGAGTCCTTTTGCAGTGGCTAGAGACTCTAGTATATCCATTCTCTTTATAAATAAATAAGTTAAATACATAGTAAAATACATTTTTTCGCGCTGGGTGTGGTGGCACACGCCTTTAATCCCAGCACTTGGGAGGCAGAGGTAGGATGATTGCTGTGAGTTCGAGGCCACCCTGAGGCTCCATAGTGAATTCCAGGCTAAGCTGGGCTAGAGTTGAGACCCTACCTTGAAAAATAACAAAACAACAAAAAAAGCATACACACACATACACACAAAAAAAGATGGTACATGCGTCTGGAGTTTGTTTGCAGTAATTATAGGCCCTGGCACACCCATTCTCTCTCCCTTCCTATCTGCCTCTCTCTCTCAAATAAAATGAAAAATACCTGGCTGGGCATGGTGGCACACATCTTTAATCCCAGCACTTGGGAAGCAGGAATAGAAGGATTGCTGTGAATCTGAGGCCACCCTGAGACTACATAGTTAATTCCAGGCCAGAGTGAGACTACCTCAAAAAACAAAACAGAAAAAAAAACCTCTCTGGAAAATCTGAGTGTGATAGCACATACCTTTATTTTATTTTATTTCGTTTTTTTGAGGCAAGCCCCACAGACTGGTCTTGTGTATGTGTGTGTCTGTGAGAGAGAGAGAGAAATTGAGAGAGAATGAATTGGCATGCCAGGGCCTCAGCCATTGCAATTGAACTTTAGACATGTGCGCCCCTTTGTGTACATGTACAACCTGGCATGCTTGCATCACTGCACCTGGCTTATGTGGGACCTAGAAAGTCAAACATGAGTCTAGGTTTTTGCAGGCAAGCGCCTTAACTGCAGAGCCATGCATCCAGCCTGGAACACACCAGCCCAACATACACCGTTAGTCATACTACGTAGGCCAGCCTGGGCTACAGAGTAAATTTTAGGTCAGCCTGGGCTGGTATGAGATACTGTCTCAAAAGGAAAAAGAATCTCAGCTGGGCCTTTAGCCCAGCATTCGGGAGCTGGGGTAGAAGTGTCACTGAGTCTGAGGCCAGCCTAGGGCTACAGGGTGAGTTTCAAGTCAGCTTAGGGTTGAGACCCTCCCTTGGAAGAACAAGCAAAGAATCTCTAACAGGGATAAGGCTCAGTAGATGAAGTGCTTGCTGCACAAGTGTGAGGACCACGCATCAACCCCCAGCACTCATGTAAATGTCTATGGGCACGACAGCCTACCTTCAATCCCAGCACACAGAAGGCAGACGGGGATGTCCGGGTAAGATGGCTACCTAGCCTAGCCCTGGATTCAAGTGAGAGTCCCTGCCTCAGTAGATAAAATGTCTCCACATACACATGCACACACATTCAAACAAACACACCACATACCAAAAAACAACTTTATTTTGCAGGGAAGGGTCCTAGATGATCTGCCACTGAGTTTCATCCCAGCCCCAAACTACCCTTTTTTTTGTTTGTTTGTTTTTGTTTTTTGAGGTAGGGTTTCTCTAGAATTCCCTATGTAGTCTCAGGGTAGCCTCAAACTCACAACAATCCTCATACCTTTGCCTCCCAAGTGCTGGAATTAAAAGTGTGTGCCACTACGCCTGTCAAAACTACACAATTTTTAGATCCCCATCATGCATACAGCATCAAGTGAAATAAGAAATGTTATGTAAGCATTTTTAATCCTCCCACTTAAGCTCTCAGGGCTGGAATTATGGTCATGCATGCAACTGGGAACCAACTCCAGATGCATGTGCCACTCGGGCATCTGGTCTTATGTGGGCATTACGGAATCAAACCTGGACCACCAGGCTTTGCAAGCAAGTGCATTTAACCACTGCACCATCTTCCCAGTCCTAAATTTTATATTTTGTTGCCATAGTTAACATGGCAGCATTATGTAGCCAAGGTGTTTTCCCAAGACCAGTGTGAAAATATGATCTATCAGTGTGTTCGTGTCTTTAGTTTTGTAACTAGATAACCGTGACCTCATCTCTCAGTTCATTCCCCAACCACCACTCTTAATCCTTTCACTTAGTATGAATTATTTTTTCAGTAATTCAGCTATAATCTAGTCTTATCTGCTTTTGATCTTTTACAGTTATTAAACCAAGGGGAATTAACTGAAAGACGGACATGAGTATGGATGCTGACTCCTGGAGGAGCAGCTCTGTCTGATCCCAGGTGCATGGTGGGACTAGGATCCAAAAGGTTCACAACCCACTGGAAGCCAAGAGCCTGCCTTTGCCTCAGTTCATCTTTCCTACAGAGGAGCTTCTCAACCACCATCTGATCTGCTCAAGGAGCAATGAGTACCTGTGGGCTGAGTACACGTAGCTGCCTCTCTTCTCAGTGCAAATTTGGGTAGACTTCTCCCAAAAGTAAAGTTGATTATGTATTGGATGAAGTTTTTCATTACAGCTGTTGAGGAAAGACTTTCCTTTGAAGAGTTTTCATCCCAAACCCAGCTATCTTTTCACATGGTTGGGTGGTGTCTCACCACCAACCACAGAACTTCACCACAAAGCTGACTTTTCAAGATGCCTTGTTGCTTTGAAGAAGGGAGTGATGTCATTTATGTCATGGCATTCTCCCTGTAGCAACCTGAGTAAGAGACTCTCAGCCACTTGGCTGCAAAAAATAAATTACTTGAATCTCTCCCTTGGCCCAGGCTGTACACCTCTACTTTGCTTTCTTGGTTTATGGGAGTTATAGAAGCATGTTGAGAGGGGTTGTTTGTTGTTTTTTAAGTTAAAAATCACATGATCTAGCACTTCAGTTTTCCCTTTAAATAAACAAAGCAACCCAGTCAGCTCTTTGGCTCTTGTTTTAGATATACTTGTTTTTTTAGAGAAGAGGTTAAGAAAATAATTCATTTTTTCTTAGGATTCCATGAAGGTAAAACTAAGGTGTAAGGAAGCTAAGCATGGTGGCACACCTTTAATCCCAGAACTTGGGAGGCAGAGGTAGGAGGATCGCTGTGAGTTTGAGGCCAGTGTGAGACTACACAGTGAATTCCAAGTCAGCATGTGTCAGGAGTCCCTACCTCAAAAAAAAAAAAAAAAAAAAAAAAATGCGGGCATGGTGGCAACACGTGCCTTTAATCCCAGCACTAGGGAGGCAGAGGTAGGAGGATGACCATGAGTTCAAGGCCACCCTGAGACAATATAGTGAATTCCAGATCAGCCTGAGCTAAAGTGAGGCTGATCTCAAAAGAAGAAAACATGATATGCCACCACACTGTCGTATACATACACATACAGAACCTTGCCATGCATACAGTAGACATATAAACATGCACACTCCTGCCCCCAAAACACAAAACCATGACATGAATATCATTTCTAACTGGCAAACCCAGATGCTGTTATCAGAGTATCACACCCTGACCCAAGTCTGGGAAAATGGCAGTAATACATAGTTTTGAATTTGTCCAGAAAGATGGTTAATACGTGAGAAATAGGCTCCTGTTAGAAACCTTGCTATTATCCTGCCTCTAGTTACTGAGAAAATACACGATTTTTTTTTGGTGAGAACTCCTAAAATATCCCAAAGCTCACCTACTTGTAGAAAATCCTGGCTATCAGAGAGGTTTGCATTTCTTGAACATGAACTCCATGCTGACACACACACACGCGCATACAATGCTCCATTCTCGACAGATAATAGCAAGGAACTCATATTTTAAATTATTTGTTACTGATGTGTAATTGACTTATATACTATGGAGACTAAGTTCATGACAATTACTTGTATTTTTGTAATATTTTATTTATTAAAGAGAGGAGAAAAAGAGGCAAATAGAGAATAGATGCACCAGGGCCTCTAGCCACTGCAAACAAACTCCAGACTCATGTGTATCTGGCTTTACATGAATATTGGGGAATCAAACCTGGGTCCTTTGGCTTTGCCAGCAAGCACCTTAACCATTAAGCCATCTCTCCTTCCCAGTTATTTATATTTTTGCATATTTATTTATTTATGAGGATGGGCACACCAAGGCTTCTAGTCACTGCAAATGAAGTCCAGATACATGTTTCATCTTGTACTTCTGGCTTTACATGGGAACTGGGAAATCGAACCTGGGGCCTTAGGCTTTGCAGGCAAGCACCTTTAACCACTAAGTCATCTCTCCAGCCCTATTTGTATTTTTAAATGCCTTGCTTTCTACAGCAATGACTCCCAACCTAGAACATTTCTGCCTTGTGGAATCTGTCTGGAAACATCTTTGATTATCAACAGGTAGAAGACAGATGGATGCTAATGGATATCCAGTAGGCAGAGGCAACAGTGCAGCAAAACAACCTGTGCTGTTTAGGACAGCTCACAAGCAACAGACATGAAGGCCCATAATCCTGAAATAAAAACTCAAATTGGCCAGGTGTGGTGGTACACACTGATCCCAGCACTCAGGAGACAGAGGTAGGAGGATCGCCATGAGGCCACCCTCAGACTCCATAGTGAATTCCAGGCCAGCCTGGGCTAGAGTGAAACCCTACCTCCAAAAAAAAAAAAGACATGTTGAAATTGGTCGTTTCCCTGTACTATATCTAATAAATAGATATGTTTTATTTCACTCACACAGTAGTTCCCTAAGATTTTTTTTTCTTTTTGTTTTGGTTTTTTGATTTTTTTGAGTTAGGGTCTCACTGTAGCTCAGGCTGACCTGGAATTCACTATGTAGTCTCAGGGTAGCCTCGAACTCACGGCGATCCTCCTACCTCTGCCTCCCAAGTGCTGGGATTAAAGGTGTGCGCCACCAAGCCTGGCTCTAAGATTTTTTTGTTCTTGTTGATTTTGGTTTTTTTGAGGTGGAGTCTCACTCTAGCCCAGGCTGACCTGGAATTCACTATGTAGTCTCAGGGTGGACTTGAACTCCTGGTGATTTTCCTATCTCTGCCTCCCAAGTGCTGGTATTAAAGGTGTGCACCACCACGGCCGGCTCTAGTTTTAAGTTTTTAGATCTTTACCAACGTGCACGTGTATAGCTTCTGATGCAAATGTGGTTGGTCTGGCAGTTGTGGGTCTGTACTTCAGCAATGTTTGTACTTTCATCTTTGCTATACCTCATTTGACTCATGAGCCCTAGTAGGTGTTTGGGCTTCTTTCTAGACGTATTCACAAAGCAGAAATCCTTAACTCAGCTGTGCTTCCTCCCCTGAGCTTTAAACCATTTTTGTCATCTGTTACTTTTCCCTGTTCTTTTAACAGTATTCATGACTCAAAACTCGAGTCTTACTGGGCATGGTGGCACATGCCTTTAATCCCAGCACTTGGGAGGCAGAGGTAGGAGGATCTCCGTGAGTTCGAGGCCACCCTGAGACTACATAGTGAATTCCAGGTCAGCTTGAGCAGGAGTGAGACCCTAACTCGAAAAACCAAAAAAAAAAAAAAAAAAAAAGCTAGAGTCTTGCCTGCCTTGATTCAGCCCTTAGCTGCTTGGTGTTCAGATGCAGGAATAATATTAAGTGAACTGCTTAAACAAGTGGTGATCCTCCACGTTGTTCTTGGGGTAGGTAGGCTGCTGTTAAGATTCTTCTAAGTCCTGCTGGGGATCTCTGAGGGTGAGTTTCGGAGATTCATAGATGCTGCAAAACATTTTAAATTAAAAGAAACATTGTATAAGGTTTAAAAATGGTCCATAGAAATGGCTATTTTGTTTGTTTTTTGAGGTAGGCTTTCACTCTAGCTCAGGCTGACCTGGAATTCACTATGTAGTCTCAGGATGGCCTGGAACGAACTCACGGAGATCCTCCTACCTCTGCCTCCCAAGTGCTGGGATTAAAGGCGTGTGCCACCACACCCAGCGACTTGGACTAAGAATAATGGTAATACTATTGTTTTCCCACTGTGCCTTAGGTAATACTAAAGTCAGTTATGGGAGAGGTGTTGTAAAGGAGTTCCAGAAAAAACATCTTATAACTTCACAAGTAGATATGACTTTTCATCTGAAAGTAGAAATATTTTTGACTCATGGCATTATAACTGAAATAAGAAAATAATCTTAGGACTAGAAGGATGGCTTAGCGGTTAAAGGTGCTTGCCTGCAAAGCCAAAGGACCCAGGTTCAATTTCCCAGGACCCAAGTTAGCCAGGTGCACAAGGGTCGCACACGTCTGGAGTTCATTTGCAGTGGCTAGAAGCCCTGGAGCACCCATTTTCTCTCTCTCTCTCTCTCTCTCTCTCTCTCTCTGCCTCTTTCTCTCTCTGTCACTCTCAAATAAATAAATATAAAAATAAACAAAAAATAATTTTAGCTGGGTGTGACAGCGCACACATTTAATCCCAACACGTGGAAGGCAGAAGTAATCCATGAGTTCAAGGCCACCCTGAGACTACATAGTGAATTCCAAGTCAGCCTGGGCTAGAGTGAGACCCTACCTCAAAAAAAGAAAAAAGAGAAAAAAGAGAAAAAAAAAAATCTGTGGCTAGAGAGATGTCTCAGCCATTAAGGCACTTTTCTGCAAAGCCCAAGGACCCAGGTTTGATTCCCTAGTACCCACATAAAGCCAGATGCACAAAGTGGAACATGCACTTGGTATTTGTATTCAGTGGCTGGGGGGCCCTGGTGTGCCCATTGTCTCTCTTCTTTCTCTCTTTACTCGCAAATAAATTAATAAAAATAAAAAACCAGGTGTGGTGGCGCATACCTTTAATCCCAGCACTTGGGAGGCTGAAGTCATAGGATTGCCATGAGTTCAAGACCTGCCTGAGACTACATAGTGAATTCCAGGCCAGCCTAGGATAGAGCAAGACCCTACCTACCTCCAACAACAACAACAAAAAAAGTAAGTTTCCAATTGAAGGACTCTAACTAAATCTAGATTGTATTCACAACTGGATTACTATAAATTCAAATATGTGGCTTGAAGATCTCTGGATGAGTTATATAAGTAAAGGATGGTGATCTCAGAGTAGCTGCTGTAGTTTCCTCCCAGTGGCTTCACTGGGGATGACAAATTAGAACTACCTAATTATAGCAGCATCTCAGATTACCTAGGAAGACCCTTGACTGACCTTTGTACAGCCCCTGTGCCTTGACTCCTCACGAAGTCCTCCTCCAGTCCAGCCTGCTGCAGGGTTTCTCGATACCGTTGTTCTGCTTCTTTCTTGGCAAGGTCCTGTGGAATGGAAACTGATCTACTGTAGCTGTCTCATGGATTGCCAGATGATTCTAAAATTACTTGCATAATCAGTAGCTTTATAATGCATAACAGTGCTCCTCCCACCGCCACCTTTAGTACTAGACAAAAATCAACATAAAAATTAGAGTTTTGATTTAACGCCTTAGTATGTAAATGAGTCTCCTGAGGATCTTGTTCAAATACAGATTTGCATTTGATAGGTCTCAGACTAGGCCTGAGTTTCTATATTTCTTTTTTTGTTTTTGTTTTTTCAAGATAAGGTCTAGACCAGGCTGACCTGGAATTTACTATGTAGTTTTAGAGTTGCTAAGAACTCACAGGGATCCTCCTACCTCTGCCTCCCAAATGCTAGGATTAAAGGTGTGACTACAGAGTGAGTTCCAGATCAGCCTGGGCTACACTGAGACCCTACCTTGAAAACAAGGGGCTGGAGATACGACTTAGTGGTTAAGGCACTTGCCTGCAAAGCCAAAGGACCCTTGTAAAGCCAGATACTCATGCTTCTGGAGTTTGCCCTGGCACACTCATTGTTCTCTATCCATCTAATCTAGTCTATCTATCTGCCTCCTCTTCTCTCTCTTACAAATAAATACAAATAAAATCACAAAAAAAGACAACATGTAAGTAAAAAAAATAAATAAATAAAAACAAAAATGAAAGGAGGTTTCAGTGAGAGACCCTGATCTGTTGGCTCTGTCATTTGAGGCCTGAGGTAAGGCTGGCATATCATGGAGGCGGAGTGTGAGGCACAGGCTGCCCATTCACAGTGACTAGGAAACAGTGAGAGAACATCCTGAATCTGTCTGCTCGTGGGTATTCTTTTTTCTTTTTTTGGTTTTTTCTGAGGTAGGGCTTCACTCTAGTCCAGGCTGACTTGGAATTCACTATGTAGTCTCAGGGTGGCCTCAAACTCTTGGCGATCCTCCTACCTCTGCCTCCCGAGTGCTGGGATAAAGGCATGCGCCACCACACGCTCTCTTTTTTTCTGTTTTATCACATCTGGAAGTCAACCTGCTTACTGCCCACATTGAGATTGGGTTTTCCTCCCTTAGCTAATACCATGAGGAACATGGCTAACTGTCGGTATCTCTCAATACAATCAAGTTGACAAGATTATCCATCATAGAGTTCAATTTAGAATATCTGAGTCTGAGGAAATCCTTAATATTCACATAGTAAAGTAGCTTCATAGTTTATAAGAGCCCTTTAACCCAGAGCAGAAAGAAAACGACAATTTGTTTTTACCTTTGTAACTTGTTCAAAGAGGTAGGGTCTTGTTTGTATTCTCTTCTTCATCTCCTCCAATTCTTTCTTATACTCTTTAGTTCTTTTACGGTCATTGTTCCTGGAATTAACAAGATTTCTAGAAAGAATCCCTCTTTTCCAATTCAGAATACCCTTCATTCTAGTTAACCAGAGCACCTTCCATGCACACTGAAATTTCCTAACTCCTGGCAGATCTTTCCAGCTCCTGTGATCACAGAAGCTCACCTAGGTGATTCCATTCTGCCATTTCAAGGCCAGTGATATGCTGTTCCAAACCAAACAACCCTTTGCCATGTGGAGGACACTGACCGGTTCTCTTTAAGTTTTGCTTTGAACACCTCCTCCAGGCTTTTGTGGGGATCCATGGCTTTTGCACGCAAGGTCACGGATTTAGACATGGCTTGACACTTCTTTTTGTGCATTCCCAACCACTGAATACTCTTATCTTCCTTGTCCTTTTTTTCAAGTGACAATCTAAAAGGAAAGAACAAAAATAACATTGTAGATGACCAGCCTGGGCACATTTTAAAGCAGCCTTGAGCTGGAGAAATGGCTTAGTGGTTAAGGTGCTTGCCTGCTAAGCCTAAGGACTCATGTTTGATTCCCATAAAGCCAGATGCACTAGGTGGTACATGCATCTGGAGTTCCTTGCAGTGGCTAGAGGCCCTGGCATGCCCATTCTCTCTTTCTAGCAAATAAATAAAATTTTCTTTAAAAAAAAAAAAAGCAGCTGGAGAGGTGGCTTAGCAGTTAAGCACTTGCCTTGAAGCCTAAGGACCCCAGTTTGAAGCTCAATTCCCCAGGACCCACGTAATCCAGATGTACAAGGTGACACATGTATCTGAAGTTCGTTTCCAGTGGCTGGAGTCCCTGGTGCACCCATTCTCTCTCCCAGGCTCTCTCTTTCTCCGTCTGTCGCTCGCAAATAAATAAAATAAATAAATAAACTTTAAAAAAGGCAGGTGGACCATGGTGGTGCATGTCTTTAATCCCAGTACTTGGAAGGCAGAAGTAGGAGGACTGCTGTGAGTTCAAGGCTACACTGAGACAACATAGTGAATTCCAGGTCTGGAGTTCATTTGCAGTGCTAGAGGCCCGGGCACACCCATATTCTCATTCTCTCTCTCTCTCTCCCTCTCTCAAATAAATAATAGTAATAAAAATAAGCAGGCTTGAGCTGGGGGTTTAACTCAGTGGTGGGCATTTGCCTGGCTTGAACCAGGCCCTGGTTTTAATCTCTAGCACTGACAAAAAGAGGAGGAGGGGAAAGAAAAAAAAAACAAAAAAGGAAAAGAAAACCAGGCTCCTGCTTTCCATCTGACTGATGTTCCTCAAGATAATTTCAGACCTGAGCAATGGATGCCTTATCTTTAAAATATTTATTTATTGACAGATAAAGAGGGGGACAGAGAGAGATAATGGGCGTGCCAGGGCCTTTGGCCACTGCGAACAAACTCCAGATGCATGGGCCCAATTGAACCTGGGACCTTTGGCTTTGCAGGCAGGCGCCTTAACCACTAAGGCGTCCCTCCAGCCCTGGCTGCCTCATCTTTGTGGTAGGTTCTCCCACCTTCTATCATGCATCTCTGAATTTTTAGTGCTCATGGTTACTCTCTTTCATGTATATGCTTTCACACATTATCTGTGCTGCACTCCTACCAACTTCCTCTTCTGCTTACTCTTTAGTCTTCACGCTTTACCGCAGACATGCTCTAAAAGACAACGCTGCTGCACCAAGCGTCCTCACGGGTCTCTAAACTTGCGCTCCTCACAAAGCACAGCAATAGCTTCTTAGCCTGTCTGTATTTCAAACTGGTTACTCTACTGTAGGCTTCCTAAGGCATCTTTGGCCTTAACATTGTGCCTTGAACCCATGAAAGCCCCATGAGAGTTTGCTAAGTAATGGTACATATTCCTGCCTTAATAGAGAACCCCAACAGTCCTTGAAATGTCTCTGGTAACAACAGAGGGTGTTCAGAAGCAGGGTGGGCTCTAGCATTTTGGACCAAGATGGGGCATTATGAGTCTTGTGTGACCTACATACTCACCTGACTGCAGATTCCCTCTTCCGAGTAGCATCTGTGATGTGCACAGGGAGGGTGTTGGTAGAAAGAGAAGCAAGGCCACTCAGAGAATGACTCCTTGGCCGGGGTGTAGCTGTTGGCTGAGGAGAATCCTGTAACAAAAGAAGGCAGGTATTGGTGGGACAGCATGAGTGATTAGTTGCTATTCTAATTAGAATTCAATTTCATGGAAGAGCAGAAAATTAGAATCTTTATTTCCTCCCCACCTCCCAGGAATAAAGCGAGGAGAATGAGAATCTCGATGTTAGTGGTAATATTGGAGGAATACTATGTATCTCTGGCTCCTATTAGTTTAGATGGAGTATAATCAGTGTATCTACAAGAAGCGAGAATGTCCTAGGACTGAGTGAAGAGACAGATGTTGCACTTCCCTCCTCTGAAACTGTAGCAGGGAGATTCCTCTGATGGTAGCTGACAAGAACTCCATGACTCTGAGCCTGACCTCTTTGGTCAATAATATACCTTATCTCAGGCACCAGCTGCCTGTACGTAACCCTATTTGGCAGAACCCTAAGCTCCTGGGTGTAAATCTCTCCCCCTCTGAGTGAAGAGCTGAAACAAAGGACTGTGAAAGGTGTGTAACTGCAGCACAGCGGGAGTTCACGGCCTCTTTCTGGTGCTGGCTAGCAGAGGTCTGCGCAGGAATCAAGGCTCTCTCCCTCTCTCTGAAGTACATTTTTGCCTGATTTCGCTTTCTGACTCAATTATTATTTTTTTTAAAATGTTTCTGTTTATTTTACTTGCTTGAGAGTAACAGGCAGAGAGAGAAAGAGGGAGATAGAGAATGGGCGCGCCAGGGCCTCCAGCCACTGCAAACACTCCAGATGCGTGCGCCCCCTTGTGCATCTGGCTAACATGGGTCCTGGGGAATCAAGCCTTGAACCAGGGTCCTTAGGCTTCACAGGCAAGTGCTTAACCACTAAGCCATTTCTCCAGCCCTGACTCAATTATTGCCTGTAACAAAAAGGTCTACGGAGAAGAGTTCTTTGGAACTGGCAAAAGGATACAGCACTTGGTCCCAATTCACTGCCTCTTGGAATTTTTTAAATTCTAGAAAGGGATGGAAGGAGGGCTCTCGTGGTCTTAAATTTATAGGAATATGGATCTGCCTGCATACAGAAATATAGAGTTGGTCATTAAAAAAAAAAAAAAAAGCAAAAAGAGCCGGGTGTGGTGGTGCACACCTTTAATTCCAGCACTTGGGAGGCAGAGGTAGGAGGATCGCTGAGTTGAGGCCACCTGTGATTACGTAGGGACCTAGGACTACATAGTGAATTCCAGGTCAGCCTGAGCTAGAGTGCAACCCTACCTCGAAGGAAAAAAAAGAGCAAAAAGGTCATTTAGAGACTAGTGAGATGGCATACACCTTTAATCCCAGCACTCAGCAGGCAGAGGTAGGAGAATTGCTGTGAGTTCAAGATCAAGTTCAAGCCTGAGACTACAGAGAGAGTTCTAGGTCAGCCTGGGCTAGAGTGAGACCCTACCTTACAAAACCAAAAAGGTTATATAACAATGTCAGGACAGGGCTGGAGAGATTGCTTAGAGGTTAAAGCACTGTGAAGTGGAACCCAAGTTCGACTTACCCAGAACCCACATAAATAAGATGCACATATTGGCGCATGCACCTGGAGTTTGTCTGCAGTGGCTAGAGGCCCTGGTACACTTTCTTTCTCTCAAACAAATAAATAAAGTATATATTTTTTAATGTCAAGCTGGGCGTGGTGGCGCACGCCTTTAATCCCAGCACTTGGGAGCCAGGGGTAGGAGGATCAAAGTAGGTTTGAGGCCACTCTGAAACTACACAGTGAGTTCCAGGTCAGCCTGGGCTAGAGTGAGACCCTACCTCTAAAAACAAAACAAAAACAAACAAACAAAAAAAAAGTCAGGATGAACAAAACTAATTAAAAAAAAAAAGTCAATATGAAAAAAAAAAAACTGTCAGAAGGGGCTAGAGAGATGGCTTAGCAGTTAAGGTGCTTGCTTGCAAAGCCTAACAACCTGGGTTAGATTCCCCAATGCCCATGTAAAGACAGATACACAAAATGGCATATGTATTTGGAGTTCATCTGCAGCAGTTAGAGGCTCTGGCTTGCTTGCTTGTTTCTCTTCCTCCCTCCCTCCCTCCCTCCCTCTCTTTCTCTCATCACACTGAAAATAAAAAAAAAAAAAAAATTTGAGGGGCTGGAGAAACTGCTCAGTAGTTAAGGCACTTGCCTGAAAAGCCTAAGAACCCTGGTTCAATTCCCCAATACCTATGTAAAGCCAGATGCATAGAGTGGCACCTGCATCTGGAGTTAGTTTCAGTGGCTTAGAAGCCCTGGCATGCCCATTATATCTGCCCTTCTTTTTCTCTTTCTGCCAAATAAGTATTTTTTAATGTCAGGACAAGGCTTTCCTTCCTATCCCTAGTTTGCGTGTGTGTGTGTGTGTGTGTGTAGAGGCCACAGGCAGAAGTCGGTTGGTCTCTACTTTTACTCTTTCAGAGTCTCTCACTGAAACTAGAGCTCACCAAGTTGGTTACCAGTTAGCCTGTTTCCACCTCCCCAGCGCTGGGATTACAGGTGTGTGTCACAATGCTTAGCAGTTTTTTTAAAAAATGTTTTACTCATTTGCAAGAGGAGAGAGAATAAATGAGTATGCCAGGGCTTCTAGCCACTGCAGACGAACTCCAGATGCGTGCGTCACTTTGTGCAGCTGACTCTGCGAGGGTACTAGGGATCACCCCCAGGCCGTTAGGCATTGCAGGCAAGCGCCGTAACCACTGGGCAAACTCTCCAGCCTAATGCTTAGCAATTTATGTGATTACTGGGGATCTGAACTCAGGTCCTCATGCTTGTGCAGCAAGCATTTTACCCACTGAGCCATCTCCCCAGCCCCAGCTGCTGTGCTATGGGGCTGGGCCCACCATGTGCCTCTGTCCTCGGACCCCAGTCCTTCCTCCCGACACAGCTGCCTGGGTCTCACCCTCCTCCTGCCAGTGCTGGCCGCATCACAGGGCCGCGGGGCATGACACAGATTGGCAGTCCTCAGCAAGAAGGGCTTGTTGCGCGTGGTCTCCCGGCTCTCCCTCTTCTTGGCAGCTCTTCTCTGGAAGGCGTTGTAAAGGGCCTCATAGTCAGGGACGACTGGGTTCACCCGAGGCTGGAATCCAAAGTCGGTCTGTAGAAAGCTGAGCTTTTCCTTCTGGGTTCGAGTAGCTGTGCGGGGCTGAGAGTGAGCCCGGCTCCTAGAAGAGCTGACAGGAGAGGAGGCCATCTGTAGCATGTCCAGAGCCCTCATCTGGATGCGAATTTTCCTCAAGAGCTCAGCTTCTGAGCAAAGAGAGGACAGTGAAGAATGAGGAAGGACCACATTTCACACTAAAAGGTCTAGAGAATTCATTCTCCCTCCCCCTTCTGAAAGACATTCTCAGCCAGATGTGGTGATACATGCCTTTAATCCCAGCACTGGAGAGGCAGAGGTAGGAGGATCGCCGTGAGTTTGAGGCCACCCTGAGACTCCATAGTGAATTCCAGGTCAGCCTGGGCTAGAGTGAGATCCTGCCTTGAGAAGCCAAAAAAAAAAAAACCATTCTCACTATGATATCCAACTCTTAAACCCTCCTGTCTTGGCTTCTTCTGTAGGTGGGATTACAGGCACAGGTTATCACATGTCTCAAAATTTTCCCTGCTTTAAACATTAACTGTAGTATGTTAAAGTCAACTGTAAATAATGTAATTTAACAAATAACGTAAAACTCATCCCCTGCATGATTTCAGAAGTTGGCGCTACTTCACCAGAATGAGGGAGTTCAGAGCTTTCCCATGAGCAGATGGCTGGAGGTGACACTGGCCTAAGCTAGTCCTGGAGTGTCTCATGGACTCCGCTCCAAGATCTGAGCTGGTTCAAAGGCCTTCACATGTACTTACAGAGAGGTCACCAGGACAAGTGCTGGAGGATTGCTGCAGGACCTCCCAGCTGTAAAGACAGACCTAACCAACCCTCCCTGCAGGCCTGAACTGAGCACTCACTCTAGCGAATATGCCTGACAGCTGGTCTCAGAGCTAGGGTGACCTTGAACCCTGATTAAATTGCTCTCTCTTTCTCTCTCCCTCTCTTTGTATTTTTGTTTTTTTCTTTTTTAGTTTTCAAGGTTGGTTCTTACTCTAGTCCAGGCTGACCTGGAATTCACTATGTAGTTTCAGGGTGGCCTCAAACTCATGGTGATCTTCCTACGTCTGCCTCCAAGTGCTGAGATTAATGGCTAGCATGCACTAACATGCGTGGCCTCTGTCTTTTGTTTTCCTCAAGGCAGGGTCTCACTCTAGTTCAAGCTGACCTGGAGCTCACTGGATAGTCCTGGGCTGGCCTCAAACTCATAATCCTCCTACCTCTACCTCATGAGTGCTGGGATTAAAGGCCTATGCCACTGTGCCTGGCTTCCTGACTAAATCTCTATACTGCCTTTGAAGACCCTTGACACGAGGCAAACACACAGCAAGGGTGTGTTTACCCTGAAGTTTGTCCCCAAGGGCTGGTTCCAAAATGGCTTTGGGGATTCTTTTGGCAGCCTTCTTCGGGGGGACCTTGTCCTCAGTGATGGCGCTTGAGTCTCGGTGTCGAGCAGCTTTCTTTCGCTGCTCCTCCTTCTCCAGGAAGCTGAAAGGTTTCAGAGACGAGAGTAGCAGCTCCTTCCTCTTCTGTATCCGTGCGCGCCTCTGCGCCTCGCTGCGCTCCACGATCTCGGGGTAGAGGGGCAGGTAGACGTGCGCGGGCACAGGCTGCGCTCGGAACTGCCGGTGGCACTCGGCCTCCTCCTGGCCCTGCCTCTGGGCCTGCTGCCTCTCCAGTTCGAAGGAGGCAGGCGAGGCCAGCCACTGGGCCTTCTTCCTGGCCTCGCGCACTGTCATGCGGAATGGCTGAGGGACAGTAATGGAGGATGCCCAGGAGCAGACACTTCTGTGCTGGGAGAGAGGCCCAGAGTCTGAGGTCGGCAAGGCCTGAGCCCTGGGAGCGTCAGAGGGAAGGCTGCTCAGGGAGCTGCTGCGCCTGGGGGAGCAAACAGACCTGTGTATGGACAAGGCAGCTAGGAGGTCTGGATCCTCCTGGGTCCTTCTCCCCAGACCTTGGTACAGGCAGACCACAGCTGGCTTCTCAGACACCACAACCTCCCAAAGGCCTTCCTCTCTGCCACAGGCAATCTCAGCGGCCCAACGGGAATGCTCTTCTCAAAATCCACCCAGCAGGTGCCATTTTGAACTGTGACAGTTGCACGAGGGAGAAAACAGTGCAATGGAGTGCTGCAGAGACTCACATCCAATTCAAACCTTGAGGTTTTGAATTTCTTTATAGGGTGGCAAAAGTAATAACCACTTACAAGGCTATTAGGAAAAGACTTAGTAGTTAATGAGATAAAGTATACAGGCACATAACGGACTTGGTCAAGGTCAATGACCCTTGTCATTCTCAGGGGAGAGGATTTTGGGAAAGTTGGTTACAGTACTCATTGAACTAAGTGTTCCCTAAAGTGATTTAGGATTGCTGGGTAGGAATCAGACACTTGGTTTGACCCAAGACCTAATGCTAGGCTACGTCTTGGATAAATGACAACTTTGCAGATGTGGTCCCTGCCTTACAGAGGGAGAAGGTAAGGCCCTGTGACATGGCATGATGTGCCTGAAGAGGCATGGGCTACCACTGACTGCAGTACCATACCTCAGAGACCAAGGGCCCTGGGCCTGGGCCTGCGGCTTCCCCCTGCCCACGTCCCAGAAGAAGCTCTTCAGATC
The DNA here is from genome assembly GCF_020740685.1 of Jaculus jaculus. Lineage (NCBI taxonomy): Eukaryota > Metazoa > Chordata > Mammalia > Rodentia > Dipodidae > Jaculus > Jaculus jaculus. The sequence continues at coordinate 144,129,613 of NC_059108.1, read as the reverse complement.
TTCCTCATCTTCAGAGACGTTCTCACCACTGCTTGGGTCAGACTGAAAGAAGGATTCTAGCAGACCCCACCTGCCTTTCTGCTTCAGAGTCTGCAGAGTCTCATAAAAGCTCCCTGTTGAGTCAGAAGTAGAATCTGTCTCCTCCTCTGAACTAAGGAACTCGTGGAGTTTTCCAGCCCTGGGCAAAACCAGCTTTTCCCCAGACTGCTCATCTTCTGCCTCTGTGTCTGAGGAAGATTTGGGGGGAAATACCTAAAATGGAATAGAAATAAATTGGGAGTTAAACTATAGTTTCAAAAGTTTTCAAAAACATAGTTTTGGACCTGGGCATGTTGGTGCATGACTTTAATCCCAGCACTCGGCAGGCAGACGTAGGAGGATTGCCATGCGTTCAAGGCTACCCTGAGATTATATGGTGAATTCCAGGTCAGACTGGGCTAAAGTAAGACCCTACCTTGAAAAACCAAAAAAACAAAAAAAAACAAAAAAAAAACACATAGTTTTGTTTCACTTTGAATAGGCCTAAATAAATTAGGGACTAAAGAGAAACAAAGAAAAACAAGATGAGTTCTTCACTCAAAAGATATTGTAAGAACTGGAGAGATGGTGTAGCCATTAAGGCACTTGCCTGCAAAGCCTCAGGGCCCAGGTTCCATTCTCCAGGTCCCATGTAAGCCAGATGTACATGGTGGCACATGCATCTGGAGTTTGTTTGCAGTGGCTAGAGGCCCTGGTGCACCCACTCTCACTTTCTTTCTCTCTTTCCCTGTCTGTAATAAATTTAAAATTAAAAAAAAAGACATTTCAGGGTTGGAGAGATGGCTTAGCAGTTAAGGTGCTTGCTTGCAAAGTCTAAGGACCCAGGTCTAACTCCCCAGATGCACAAAGTGGTAAATACATCTGGAGTACGTGTGCAGTGGCGAGAGGCCCTGGTATGTCTATTCTTCCTCTCTCTCTCTCTCTTTCTCTGTCTCTTTCTTCCTCTCAAATAAATAAAATATTTAAAATTTAAAATAAAGAAAGTTGGGAACTGGGCATTGTGGTGCATGCCTTTAATCCCAGCACTGGGGAAGCAGAGGTAGGATCGCTGAGAATTCGAGGTCTATGTGGACACTTGGTTGAAGGGTCAGAAAGATGGCCAAAGAGCTAAAGCCAGTTCCCTGCTCCATTCAGTGCCGTAAGCATGCACAGGCCACCATTCATAATCCGCACCATACATTTTGTTCTCTGCACTCCTAACCATGGAATCCTAACCATGACTTTGGCCACACTCTATACCCTGCTTACTTGAGATTTCCATAGTTGCTACCCATCCTCCTTGTCTCATCTACAGCCCTTTTCTTCTTATCCTAATTTCCATACTATCACCAGATATGGATGATTAACAGAAGAGACAATGCCTTCTAGCTGTAAGCAACATCATGGGAAAGCATGCCACCCAGGCTTTGAAATACCTCATCCCGAGTCTCAGTGCTACAATGCTTACCTAGCATGCTCACAGTTGATTCTGATCCTCAGCACCCCAAAACAACAGCATCAAAACTACATTCATGTATTCATGCAGAATTTATGTACTGGGTGTCCAATAGGCACAGATGGGAACAAGACAAAGAAGTCTCTACTTACGGTGAGAGCAGGCAAACAATGTAGGAGGAATATAACAACAGAAAGGGTAAACACTGTGAGGTCGTGGAATAACTGAAATAACACGGGTACAATCACTTTAGGAAGCCTCTAATTTTATGTTTCAAGTACCTCTTTGCCTACCCTGCCCTTTCTCTCTCTCTCTTTTTGGCTTTTCAAGAAGGGTCTCACTCTAGCCCAGGATGACCAGGAATTTACTACGTGGCCTTGAACTCATGGCAATCCTCCTACCTCTGCCTCCGAAGCGCCGTACTAAAAGCACTAAAAGCATGCACCACCACGCCCAGCACCCTCCACTCTTCTCAATACCTCTTGCTCCCCTTTCATGGTCTATTATGTAGTTTTATAGTCTATCCCCGCTTTCAACTCCCCCTAATTACATACATAGAAATGTTAAAACCTGTGCTGGAGAGATGGCTCAGAGGTTAAGGCACTTGCCTTCAGAACTTAACCACCAGAGTTCAGTTACTCAGTACCCACATAGAGCTAGAAGCACAAAGTGGCATATGAATCTGGGGTTTGTTTGCAGTGGCTGGAGGCCCTGGTGGGCCCATCCTGTCTGTTTCTCTTCTATCTCTCTTGACTGTAAATAAATAAATATTTTTAAAAAATGAATATTAAAACTCAACTCTTGAGCCGGGTGTGGTGGTGCATGCCTTCTAATCCCAGCACTCAGAAGGCAGAGGTAGGATGATTGCCATGAGTTCGAGGCTACCCTGAGACAACAGACTGAATTCCAGGTCAGCCTGAGCTAGAGTGAGACCCTACCTCAAAAAACAAAAACAAAACAAAAAACCTCAACTCTTGTATGGTTATAAAAGTTTTACTTAAATAAAGGAGCTGGAGCCAGGCATGGTGATGCACGCCTTTAATTCTAGCACTCGGGAGGCAGAGGGAGGAGGATTGCCATGAGTTTGAGGCCACTCATAGTGAATCCCAGGTCAGCCTGAGCCAGAGTGAGACCCTACCTCAAAAAACCAAAATAAATAAATAAATAAAAGGAGCCAGACCATGGTGCTGAGAAGTGACAGAGGAGAGCTCAGCACTGAAATATCTCTATCACATCTTCCAAGGCTCAGGGTCCAATGCAAAAGAGGTGGTGGAAAAATGTAAGAGCCAAAAGGAAGGGTAGGACTCCCTACAATGTGCTCCTGCAGACACATGGCCTGGATATCCATGACCTCACAGTGCCTGATACTACCTACACAAGACCATCATAATAGGAGGAAAAGATGATGACATCAAAACAAAAGAGACTGATTGAGAGGGCAGAGATATGATGGAGAGTGGAATTGCAAAGGGGAAAATGGGGGGAGGGAATTGACGTGGGGCATTGTCTATAAGTATGGAAGTTGTCAATAAAAAAATGAATTAAAAAAAAAGAGCCAGGCATAGTGGCACACATCTTTAATCCCAGCACTTGGGAGGCAGAGGTAGGAGGATCGCCATGAGTTCAAGGCCACCCTGACACTACATAGTGAGTTCCAGGTGAGCTTGGGCTAGAGCAAGACCCTACCTCAAAAACAGAAACAAAATAAAAAAGGGACCCTGGCCTCAGTCAGTGAGCCACCAAGGACTCAGCTGCCGCCCTTTGAGTCCCCTTTCTTCCTGATGCTCTGCCCTCCCCACCACCCACCGCCCACCTTCTCCCAAAGCCGCCTTATGCAGGCCGTTTCCACTGAGGAAAAGGAATCCCAAAGCATATCTACTACCCAGAACCTCCTCTCTTTGACTCCTTTGCTGATGCAAGCTAGGCAATGACCTGCTTCTTGCTGACGCTGAGGAGTCTATCCATAGAAGAATTCAACAGAGAAACATCAGGAAGACCCTGACTACTGTCCAAGGGATCATTGATGATTACATTAAAATAAGCCAGCAGTGCTGGTGAGATGGTTTAGTGGTTAAGGCACATGCCTGCAAAGCCAAAGGACCTTGGTTTGATTCCCCAGGACCCATATAAGCCAGATGCATAAGGTGGAGGCCATTCTTTCTCTCTCTGTCTTTTCGCTATCAAATAAATAAGTAAGTAAATAAATATAGATAAAAAGAAACCAGTGAGAGCATTTAAGAAATCTGTGGGCTGGAAAGATGTCCCAGTGGTTAAGGCACTTGTTTGCAAAACTTTTGCAGTGGCTAGAGGCTCGGGTACACCCATTCTCTCTGCCTCTCTTCTGTTGGTCTGTGTGTGTGTGCGCGTGTGCGCACATGCATGTGTGTGCATGTGCGCAAATAATTTTTTTTTAAAAAAAGAAGAGCTGGGCATGGTGGCGCACACCTTTAATCCCAGCACTTGGGAGGCAGAGGTAGGAGGATCGCCATGAGTTCAAGACTACCCTGAGACTACATAGTGAATTCCAGGTCAGCCTGAGCTAGAGTGAGACCCTACCTTGAAAAGCCAAAAAAAAAAAAAAAAAGACAATGACTAGAGAGATGGCTTAGTGGTGAAGGCACTTGCTTGTAAAGCCAAAAGACCCAGGTTCAATTCCCCAATATTCATATACAGCCAGATGCAAAAGGTGGCATGTGATTTCCTTTGCAGTGGCTGGAAGCCTGGCATGCCCATTCTCATTCTCTCTCTTAAATAAATAAAATATTAAAAAAGAAGAACTTTGCCTGTGACAGTACTGTAATTGAGCATCCAGAATATGGAGAAGTGATTCAGCTACAGAGTGACCAGCACAAGAATATATGCCAGTTCCTAATAGAGACGTGACTGGCTGAGGACGATCAGCTGAAGGTTCATGGGTTAAGTGCTTGTGGCTCTCTCAAACATAACCGAGGATTTCCTTGCAATGAGTAGAATGTCCCTTCTGCCCCCTGTCATAAGTTTAAAACCTTCAAAGGTCACTATGTAACCATTTGGGGTCTGCTGTTAACTTGGACTAGTGTAACTTCATGCAAAAAAATGAAAAGAGCCATCCTTTCTAGTCTGAAAGTCCCTCATTTAAAGAGGTCAGGCAGCAGGCGCCTGGCAGTGTTCAGCTTGAAACAAAGCAATAATGCAATGTTTCAGCCCAGCCCGGAGCCCCAAGGTCACAGAAGGCCGTCTGCCAGAAGCTCCCCAGCTCTCCCTCTACAGGGTCCCATGCCCCAGGAGAAGGTCAACACTTGAACAGCCCACCCGAGTTTGGAGAGGATGGGGGTAAAGGCAGCAACAGCAGCAGTGCTGCTATAGGGAGCCTCTGGCAGTAAAAAAGAACACTTGGGGTCCGGAGGGATGGCTTAGTCGTTAAGGTGATTGCCTGTGAAGCCTAAGGACCTTGGTTCTATTCCCCAGAACCCACATAAGCCAGATGCACACTGGAGTTCGTTTGCAGTGGCTAGTGGCCCTGGTGAGCCCATTCTCTCTCTGTCTCTCTCTCACAGAGAAATTAATAAAAAACAAAACCAAGAAAAGAACACTTGGAGTCTAACTTGACAGGCCAGCAGAACTCAGAAAAGGCTACCTTCCCACTGGTGAGGTGATTAAGACATCTGGCTTGCCACCAAAGTTGTCTTTTTAACCAGACATATCTAGGTGGGGGTTATGCAAAGAATGTGAGGCCAGCTAACAACAGTTAGACTTGACAAGAGAGCAAACATCACCATGTTGAAGGGGCAGTCATGTCGCTCGCTGTAGAGCTTGCGGCTTACCAGCAACAGCTGCCCAGTGTTCTATGAAGTAGCAGGCTGTTGTTTTGTTCGTGTTATGTATTTAAACCTGTATTTAAATAAAAACTTGTTTTCAGAAACAAAAGGACCCTGCTGCCCGTGGCCAGGTGGGGAAAACAAGAATAGCCCCTGTTGTCAGAAAAAAACAAAGCCACCTGAGTTAGGACTTGGGTCATATCTAAGAACAGGGCAGCAGAACAGTCCAGCCTACTCAAGAGTCCTTCAAGCCCTCACATTCTCCCCTCCATTGCCTTTGTGACTTCTCTCATGTAGTCTGGGCCCAGACAGCCTCTTTTCCCAGAAACTCATAAAAAGGGCCAACTCACTTTGTTTTTGTTTGTTTTTCGAGGTAGGGCCTCACTCTGGCCCAGGATGACCTAGAATTCACTATGTAGTCTCAAGGTGGCCTCGAACTCACAGCAATCCTCCTACCTCTGCCTCCCAAGTGCTGGGATTAAAGATGTGTGCCACCATGCCCAGCGGTCTTTATGTCTTTTTAAAATTATTTTATTTTTCTTTCTTTCTTTCTTCTTCTTCTTCTTTTTTTTTTTTTTTTTTTTTTTTTTTTTTTTTTGGTTTTTCGAGGTAGTGTCTCACTCTGGCCCAGGATGACCTAGAATTCACTATGTATTCTCAAGGTAACCTTGAACTCACAGCAATCCAACTACCTCTGCCTCCCACCTGGCTTATTTATTTCTGTGAGAGAGAAAGAGAGAGAGAGGGGGGACAGAGAGAGAGAGAAAGGATATGAATATGGATGTGCCAGGGCCTCCGGCTGCTACAAATGACCTCCAGAGATATGCCACCTTGTGTATCTGACTTACATGGGTCTTGAGAAGTCGAACCTGGGTCCTTTGGCTTTGTAGGCAAACGGCTTAGCCTCTAGGCCATCTCTGCAGCCCTATGTCTTTTTTTCTTTTTTTTTGGTTTTTCGAGGTAGGGTCTCACTCTGGTCCAGGCTGACCTGGAATTAACTCTGTAGTCTCGGGGTGGCCTTGAACTCATGGCAATCCTCCTATCTCTGCCTCCCGAGTGCTGGGATTAAAGGCGTGCGCCACCACGCCCGGCTCTCTATGTCTTTTTAAAAACAAAATTATTTTACTTAAAAGAGACAGAGAAAGAAGCCGATAGTGGGTGCACCAGGGCACCTAGCCGCTGCAAATGAGCTCCAGACATATGTGCCATGTTGTACATCTGGGGAATCGAACCTCGGTCCTTAAGTTTTGCAGACAAGGGCTTTTAGGGCTAAGCCATCCCTCCAGTTCTGTATGTCTCAATCTTTCTCAGCCTCCGTTTTCACTTCTAAATAATGGAATCGATCATATCATTGGTCATACAGTTGCGAGGATGGGCGAAAAAAGAGCGTTATTGTTATGGTTCTATCAAGAGCGTGGCCCAGGACACTGAAGGCTCAAGTCCCCAGGGAAGAGTTGGCGGCCAATTTTAGCCCCACCCCCTCGGGGACACGCCCCTGGCGACTGTCTCCAAGGCAACGCGAAACAGTTTCCTCTCCCTGAGATTACTTTGTCGGGGGAGCATCCGACTTCCTCCCTTTTCTTTTTTTATTTTACCTGGCGGCTCCGCTCGGCACCCGCGGGATCCCCCGCAGGCCTCTCCACAGTCATCTTCGCAAGCTGCGGCAGAGGCGGCGGCCGACAGGTGCGCGGACCGCGAGGCTGGCTGCTGCTGCAGTGCAAGCCACGCCCCCTCCCGGTTTCGGCCTCTGACTGCTTCCGGGCTTCGTCCTAGGAGGCAAGAGTCGCCGTCGGATTGGTCCAGCCGTCCTGCTTCCGGCGGGGGCGGCACCGGATTGGAGGGCTGTGCTCCGGAAGCGCTCCTGGAGGCGGGTCTAGCGGGGCGCCGGGGGCGCCCGCGCAGGTCAGGTCGATGGCGGCCCGGCTGGGAGTGAGCAGGTTGCTGGGCGCTCGCCCGGCTGCCCGGGGAGGCCCGCTGCTCGCCTGCCGGAGGTGGGCCGGTGCCTCGGCAGACACCGTGTACGATGTGGTGGTGTCGGGCGGAGGCCTGGTGGGCGCTGCCATGGCTTGTGCCTTGGGTAAGCGCATCCTCGGGGCGTGTGGCGGGGACCTGGGCTGCGGACCGGGCGGGCTTGACCTAGCGGCCCATTCACTGCCCGACTGGAGGAGCCCGGGGCGTGCGCTTGAGCTGCTGTCCCTACGGTCAGGGTTTGTAGAACACGCACCTTTGGAAGGAACCAGGCGGTGTATCACTGACTTGTTTTGTTTTGTTTTCTAACTGATTCTCATATTTAATTTTTTTTTTTTTTTTTTTGAGGTAGGGACTCATTCTATAACAGGCTGACCTCGATCGAATTCACTATGTAGTCTCATGGTGGCCTCAAACTCACGGTGATTCTCCTACCTCTGCTTCCCGAGTGCGCCACCACGCCCGGCTGTTTTAAAATATTTTATTCATTTATGAGAGAGACAGACAGAATGAATATGGTCACTCCAGGGCCTCCAGTCACTGCAAACGAACTCCAGACGCATGACCACCTTGTGCATCTATCTGGCTTACATGGGTCCTGGGGAATACAACTTGGTTTTGCAGGCAAGCGCCTTAACCTCTAAGCCATCTCTCGAGCCCGTTTATTTATTTCTTTTTTCTTTTTTTCTTTTTCGAGGTAGGGTCTCTAGCTCAGGCTGACCAGGAATTCACTATGTCTTCTCAGGGTGGCCTTGAACTCACGGTGATCCTCCTACCTATGCCTGGAATTAAAGGCGTGACACCCGGCATGTTTTGTTTTTTGAAAGCAGCGTTATTACAGTATAGCTCACATAATATAAAGTACTCCCTTTTAAAGCATACATTTTAAGAGTTTTAGTATATTCGCAGATCGGTGCAGTTATCACCACAAAAAGTTTTAATACGTTTTACTTATTCTATAAAATTAAACAAAAACCATGGGACCCTTTAGAAGTCACTCATTTCGCAATCCAAGGCACTGCTTTCTGTCTCTGGAATTGCTGGTTTATATGGTGCCTTTATTCAACGTTTTGAAGAGTTGCCACTGTTTTTAAGATACTGCACCATTGTAAAGGTCCACGTACAACTTGTGAATGTTGCAGTTTCTCTAGGCACACTAGACAGGACTTGTTTTTTTGTCTTTTTGCTTATAGTCACCTTAGGAGTTGAGAAGTGGTGTCGGTTTATATTTTCCTAATGACAAAGGATGTTGAATTAGCTTATTAATTTTTGCCTTACTGCAGATAGAATCCAAGGCTCTATACATGCCAAACCAAGTGCTCTACTGCTGAGCTGCATCTTTGAATAAATTCTTCCATATTCTTAGCCATCATTTGTGTATCTTTCTTTTTTCTTTTCTTTCTTTTTTGTTTGTTTTTTCCAAGTAGGGTCTTGCTCTAGCCCAAACTGACCTAGAATTCACTGATTCTAGTCTCAGAGTGGCCTAACCCTACCTCGACCTCCCTGTACCAGGCCTGTTTTGTTTTGTTTTCATCCTGTTCTCCAGTACCACAGGGAACAAAAGCAGCCGTTTTTTAATATAAATATGTGCACAAAACTCTGTATTATAATTGCTTTCTTCTCTTTTAACATCTTTAATTTTTGAAATTTTTATTTATTTGAGAGAGAGAATGGGCAGGCCAGGGTCTCCAGTCACTGCAGACAAACCCCAGACACATGTGCCACCTTGTGCATCTGGCTTGTGTGAGTACTGGGGAGTCGAATCTGGGTCCTTGGGCTTTGCAGGCAAGCGCTGCAACCACTAAGTTATCTCTCCAGCCCTATAATTTATTTATTTCTCTGTCTCTTCCATAGAACACCACAGTAAAAAGTATTATTTATTTATTTGCTAGAGATTGAGGGAGGGCAAAAGAGAAAGAATGGGTGTACCCCACAGCCTGTAACCCTTGTAAATGAACTCACGATGAATGTGCCACTTTGTGCATCTGACTTTATGTGGGTACTGCAGAATTGAACCTGAATGCTTTGGCTTTGTAGACAAGCGCCTTAACCACTAAGTCATATCTCTAGTCCCCAGCCCATTTTTAAAAAATACTTTGTTCACTTTTATTTATTTATTTGAGAACGACAGACAGAGAGAGAAAGAGGCAGAGAGAGAGAGAATGGGCACGCCAGGGCCTTCAACCACTGCAAACAAACTCCAGATTCATACACCCCCTTATGCATCAGGCTAATATGGATCCTGGGGAATCAAGTCTCAAACTGGGGTCCTTGGGCTTCACAGGCAAGCATTTAACTGCTAAGCCATCTCTAGCCCCCAGCCCATTAGAATTTTTTTTAAAAATCTTTGTTTATTTATTAGATACAGAGGGAGAGAGAAAATGGGCACACCAGGGCCTCTAGCCATTACAAATGAACTCCAAGTGCATGTGCCATGATGTGCATCTGGCTAATGTGGCTCCTGGAGAATTGAACCTGGGACCTTAGGCTTCACAGGCAAGTGCCTTAACTTCTAAGCCATCTCTCCAGTCACCCCTCAGCTCATTAAAAAAAAAATCTTTATTTGTGCTTGTTTCAGCGCACATATACTAAAATTGGAACAATACAGAAAAGGTAAGCATGGCCCCTGTGCAAGGATGACATGCAAATTTGTGGAAAAAAATAATTATTTGCAAGGAAAGACAACAACACGTTTTAAAAATCAGGAATGAAGCAGGTTGTGTTGGAGCCCACCTTTAATCCCAGCATATGGGAGGCAGAGGGAGGTAGATGGTCTTTAGTTGAAGGACACCCTAAGACTATATAGTGAATTCAGGTCAGCCTGGACTAGAGTTAGACCCTACTTCAAAGAGAAAAAAAAAATCAGGAATGACTTTTACAAATGACAGTACAGGACTGGGAAGGTGGCTCAGCTTAAAGGGTAAAGGCACTTCCTTTACTACTGGCCAAAGTTCCATTCCTCAGCACCCACATAAAGCAGTATGCAAAGTGGTACTATTATCACAAGGTGCCTAAGACAGTGGGAGGCAGAGCTAGGAAGATTGCCAACTAACTAGACTGGAGCACACAACTGCAGAAACCCAAGTGCTGGGTTGAAAGACATGCACCACCACACCCAATTTTTTTGTTTAGTTTAGTTTGGTTTTGTTTTGAGGTAGGGTCTTGCACAGGCTGACCTATGTAGTCTCAGGGAGGCCTTGAACTCACAGTGATTCTACCTCTGCCTCCTAAATGCTGGGATTAAAGGCATGTGTCACCCTACACAGCTCAACATTACATTAAAACATTATTTATTTATTTATTTATTTATTTATTTGAGGGACAGTAAGAGGCAGATAGAGGAGAATGGGTGCACCAGGGCCCTGAAGCCCTGCAAACGAACTCTAAATGCATGCACCACCATGTGCATCTGGCTTATGTGGGTCCTAGGGAATTGCACCTGGGTCCTTAGGCTATAATCTCAGCAAAACTGCCATGAACTCAAGGCTATCTTGGGGGTACAGAGTAAAACCTTGGTTCAAAACAAACAGCCTGGCATGGTGGAGCACGCTTTTCATCCCAGCACTTTGGATACATAGGTAGGCAGATCACTGTGAGTTTGAGGCTTCTGTAGCAGACAGCTTCAGGTTTGCTGAGATGCACTTCCAGACTAGAAGCAGTTATGGAGGAAGGGATTTATTGAAGTTTGCAGATCCAGGGAAAGTTCCATAGTGCTAGAAGAAGCTGGCCTGCCTTCACAGGCCCAAGCAGAGAGAAGCCACAAGCCCAGAAGCCGTGTTGCACACTTCAGGAACTCCAGGCAGAACTAGGCACTTTATATATCTTTACATTGGAATTTCAAATCACCACCACATCTTAGGGCTGGACCCTAATATCTGCCCAGTAACACCTCCTCCACCCAGGTAGCTGCAAATCCAAACTACAAACTAATAAAGCACTGAATATATTGGGGGCCATCTATTCAAAAGTACCACAGGAGGCATAGGTAGGCAGATCACTGAGTTTGAGGCAAGCCTGACTTCATAGTGAATTCCATGCCAGCTAGGCTAGAGTGAGACCCTACCATGTAAAACAAAACAACAACAAAAACCTGAGTAAAAATAAAGCCACAAATGTAAAAGAACAGTTTACTTCCTTAGTCTTGGAAATTAAATTTTGGGGGATGGAGAGATGGCCTAGCCGTTAAGGCACTTGCCTGCAAAGCCAAAGGACCCAGGTTTGATTCCCCAGGACCCATGTAAGCCAGATGCACAAGATGGTGCATGCATCTGGAGTTTGTTTGCAACAACTAGAGACCCTGGCATGCCCATATTCTCTCTCTTTCTCAAAGGCATGGTGGTACATGCCTTTAATCCCAGCACTTGGGAGGCAAAGGTAGGAGGATCACTGTGAGTTGGAGGCCATTCTGAGACTATCTAATGAATTCCAGGTCAGCCTGGGCTAGAGGGAGAACTTATCTCCAAAAATAAAAATAAAAAAGTAGGGTGGGAGAGATTACTTAGAGGTTAAGGCGCTTGTCTGAATCCTAAGGGCCCAGGTTCAATTCCCCAGTACCCATGTAAACTAGATGCACAAGGTAGTGCATGCATCTAGAGTCCCTTTGCAGTGGCTGGAGGCCTGGCATGACCATTCTTTATTTGCCAGTTTCTCCCTTGCCTTCTCTCTCAAATAAAATAAAATATAAAAAAGTACCTTTTAATTTTTTTAATTTGTTGTTTTATATATATATAAATTTTATTGACAACTTCCATAATTGTAAACAATATCCCGTGGTAATTCCCTCAAACCCCCCCCCCCACTTTCCTCTTTGAAACTCCACTTTCCACCATATTCCCACCCCCTCTCAGTCTCTCTTGATGTCGTGATCTTTTCCTCCTATTATGATGGTCTTGTGTAAGTAGTTTCATGCACTGAGGTCATAGATATCCAGGCCATTTGGTGTCTGGAGGAGCACGTTGTAAGGGGTCTACCCTTCCTTTGGCTCTTACATTCTTTCTGCCACCAGTTCCACAATAGACCGTGAGCCTTGGAAGGTGTGATAGAGATATTTCAGTGCTGAGCATTCTTCTGTCACTTCTCAGCACTGTGATGCCTTTTCAGTCATCCCAAGGTCATGCCATCTGAAAAGAGAAGCTTCTCTGACCAGAAGTGAAAGTAGCATTAATATATGGTTATGAACATTAAGAGAAGTGCTTACTGGGCAGTTTGGTTAGCATAGTATGTACATTTAGCCAGACAGCAGCAGATGTTACACCCCTAGGGCTCATGACTACTCCTGTTGTAGGTTTTTAGTATCAGGGATGTATTCCCTCCTATGGAGTGGGCCTCCAGTCAAATTTAAGGGTGGTTGGTTTCCCCCATAACAGACATGCCACTATTGCACCTGTTGTCTCATTTGGCCTGACTGGCCAAATTTAAGACTTGCAGTGTCCACTGTTGAGTATCTTCACTGGTGATTTCTCTGTCTCCCATTGATCTGCATGCAGCATGACTTTTTCCAGTTTTCTGTCAGCTGGTCTACATGGAGGAGGTTTTCACCTCAGTTCCAAGAGGGTTTCTCAGTGGCCTTGCAGCCCAATTATGTGGAATCTTCAGCAATAGGGTCTTACCATCTCTTCCTGGTGTGGAACCTGAGGCCTTGGCAATGGCCTGTAATGTTTTGGGGGCATCAAGGACCTCCCTGGCTAACAACTCAGTAGAAAGGATCCCATGCCTGCCACTGAAAATTTTCTAGTAACAATCTATGGTTCCTGAGTGTTCCATGGTCCAAAAAAGTAGGTTTCCATATGACTTAATCATGTTCTCTTAGATTTTTCTTTTATTTATTTGAGAGAAACAGGCAGGGAAAGAGATAAAGAATGGGCATACCAGGGTCTCCAGCTGCTACAAACTCCAGATGCATGCACCTCCTTGTACATCTGGCTTATGTGTGTCTTGGTGATTAGCACCTGTGTCCTTTGGCTTTGTGGGTAAACACCTTAAACGCTAAGCCATTTCTTCAGCCCCCTTTTAATGTTTTGATATTTACATGTGTTATGTAATTTAAATCTGGTTAGACATGCTTATTTCCTTAAACACATGAAAAGTTCCAAAATTCCCTCAGTTTTAAAGATTTTATTACAGAGAAACAGGCAGGTAGAGAAAGAGAATGGGTATGCCAGTGCCTCCAGGCATTACAAATGAACTTCAGACACATGCGCCACCTTGTGCATCTGGCTTACACAGGGACTGGGTCCTTTGGTTTTGCTGGCAAGTGCCTTAACCACTACGCTATCTCTCTAGCTCTCTTCTAGCAGTTTTTTCAGAAAAATATTTTATTTTTATTTATATACATGAGAGAGAGAAAGAGGCAGAGAGAAAATGAGTGCACCAGGGACTCCAGCCAGTGCAAACAAACTCCAGATGTATGTGCCACCTGTGCATTTGCGTTACATGGGTCCTGGGGAATTGAACCAACTGGCTTTGCAGGCAAACGCCTTAACTGCTAAGCCGCCTCTCCAGCCCTTTTCTAGCATTTCTAAGTATAAAGTACATTATTATCTGCGGTTATCTTACTGTGCAGTTAATTTCTTGGCTTTCCTAAAATGATTTTAAATATTGCATCTTTTGTTTTTTTAGGACATGATATTCACTTTCATGATAAAAAAATCCTGTTGCTCGAAGCAGGTCCAAAGAAAGTACTGGAGAAATTGTCGGAAACTTACAGCAACAGGGTCAGCTCCATTTCCCCTGGTTCTGCAACCCTGCTCAGCAGTAAGTAGAGCAACATCCTTTCCACTCAAATGTCCAACTTGTCCTGTAGGACAGTCACCAGAGCATAGGAAATTGCTTATTGTGTGGGGGTGAGTGGGTGGGAGATGGGCTTGCTTGTCCAGTTTGAGGCCTGCCTGAGAATACATAGTGAAATTAAGGCCATCTTGGCCTAGTGTGAGAACCAACCTCAAAAAAACAAAATTTAAAAAATCTTAAAGCGGGCATGGTGGCGCACACCTTTAATCCCAGCACTCGGGAGGCAGCAGTAGGAGGATTGCTGAGAATTCAAGGCCACCCTGAGACTACATAGTGAATTCCAGGTCAGCCTGAGCCAGAGGAAAAAAAAAAAATCTTTAGGCTGGGTGTGGTGGTACATGTCTTTAATCACAGCACTTGGGAGATAGAGGTAGGAGGATCACCACAAATTGGAGGCCATCCTGAGAAGACATAGTGAATTCCAGGTCAGCCTGGACTAGAGTGAGACCCTATCTTAGAAAACAAAAAAAACAAAAAAAAAGCCTTTAGAATGTTTATAATAGAATAAAGAATATATAAATATATATCATATTATATTATTCTTTATATATAAATATATAAAGAATAGTGGCTTAGTTTTCTTTAGTGTGATTGGAGTTTTTCATGCATATTATACAGTGTGGAGCGCAGCAACAGAGTAGCTTAGCTTCTATCAGCAGACTGAATAGAAGCAGAGGGTTTTTCTCTTGCTGGAAAACACTGCAGACAACCTGACTTAGCAGGGTGGAGAGACCAGTGATGTGCCGGGGGGGGGGGGGGCAAGAATCCCAGATTCCTGTGAGGTCACCCTGGTCTATATAGAACCTTTCTTTTTATAGGTTTTGGTGCCTGGGACCATATCTGCAACATGAGATACCGAGCCTTCCGCCGAATGCAGGTGCCTCCTTTTCATTCCTTCCTCTTGGCAAGCTGTCTTGGCCTTGTGTTACAGCATCAGAACACATGTTCTTCAGGTTCTCTGTGAATGTGGGGGGAACCAGAGCAAGTCTGAATTCCAGTCTGAATAGGGCTTTTTTTTGTTTTTTGAGGTAGGGTCTCACACTCTAGCCCAGGCTGACCTGGAATTCACTATGTAGTCTCAGGGTAGCCTTGAACTCACAGTTGGTTCACCAACCTCTGCCTTCCAAGTGCTGGGATTAAAGGCATGCACCACCATGCCCAGTTGAATGCCCTTTTTTAAAAAAAATTGTGTGTGTGTGTGTGTGTGTGTGTGTGTGTATAGATATATATAATTTATTTATTTGAACAAGAGAAAGAAGGAGGTGGGGAGAGAGAGAGAATAGGTGCACTAGGGCCTCCAGCCACTGCAAACGAACTCCAGACACATGTGCCCCCTTGTGCATTGGCTTACATGGTCCTGGGGAATCAAACCGGGATCCTTTGGCTTTGGCAAATGCCTTAACCACCAAGCCATCTCACTAGTCTCTCTCTCTCTCTCTTTTTAAATGTATTCTCTTTTTAAAAAAAATTTGTGTGTGTGTGTGTGTGTGTGCAGTCTCATTAGCCCAGGCTGGCCTTGAACTTGTTCTGCAGCTAAGGCTTGCCCTGACCTCCATATACTCCTCCTCTACTTCCTAAGTGCTAGGATAATAGTCATCACACATTGCTCTGATCTTTTCACTTTCAGCCCTGCTAAAGAGGCTGAGGGTTTGTGATTTCTTGCTCCTCTCATTGGGAATGCACTGAACTTTTATCAGAATCATGTTTACTTTTCCTTGGTTGTATTTATTTATTTTAATTATTTATTTATTTGAGAGAGAGAATGTTGCAGAGAGAGAAAGAGGGAGAGAATGGGTACACCAGGGCCTCCAGCCACTGCAAACGAACTCCAGATGCGTGCGCCCCCTTGTGCATCTGGCTTACATGGGTCCTTGATAATCAAACTGGGATCCTTTGGCTTTGCAAGCAAGCACCTTAATCCCTAAGCCATCTCTCCAGCCTCCTTTTCCTTGGTTTTAATGCAGCTTTTCTTTTGTGTTTCCAGGTGTGGGATGCCTGCTCAGAGGCCTTGATAATGTTCGATAAGGATAATTTAGATGACATGGGCTATATTGTAGAAAATGACGTCATCATGCATGCTCTCACTAAGCAGCTGGAGGCTGTGTCCGGTGAGGCACCATCTTGTCCACCTTCATTTGTTCTCTAGGAAGTGAGAGTGATAGACACACACAGAGAGAAAGAGAATGGCCGTGCCAGGGCCTCCAGCCACCGCAAACAAACTCCAGATGCATGCATGCCACATTGTGCATCTGGCTTACGTGGGTCCTGGGGAATCGAGCCTTGAACTGGGGTCCATAGGCTTCACAATCAAGCGCTTAGCTGATAAGCCATCTCTCCAGCCCCTTTTGTCTTGTTTTTTTTCGAGGTAGGGTTTCACTCTAGCCCATGTTGACCTGTAACTCACTGTGTAGTCTCAGGGTAACCTTGAACTCATGGCAGTCCTCCCACCTCTGCCTCCTAGTGCTGAGATTAAAGGCGTGCACCACCACGTCTGGCATCCTTGTGGCTTTCATGATTGATCAACAGCTCTTAAGCCATAGTATTGATTACTTGAGTCCCCTTTTTTTTTTTACAGTTACTTTTTAGATCTTGCCTGTATGTGTGTTACATGTGTGTGGAGGCCAGAGTAGAACATTAGATGTTTTCTGTCATTCTTCCATGTTGTTTCCTTGACATGAAGTCTGTCACTGAACTTAGAGGTATTGCTTTATTTTTATTTTATTTAATTATTTTCAAGCAGAGAGAGAGAATGGGTCTTGTCAGGACCTCCAGCTGCTGCAAACTCCACATGTATGTGCTGCTTTGTGGATCTGACTTTGTGTGGATACTGGAGAATCAAACCCCAGTCATTAGGCTTCACAGACAAGAGCCATCTCCAGCCGTGAGCTGCTGGTTTGTTTTTTGTTTTTTGTTTTTTGTTTTTTTTTTTTTTTGGTCTGCTCTTTTGATTGAACAGTGAGCTCCAGCCATTCTCATGTCTCCACCCCCACAGGACTGTGATTACAGATGTGCATAGCCATGCCCAGTTTTTGCGTGGGTGCTAGCACTTGAACTCAGTTCATCATGCTTACATGGCAAATGATCTTACTCACTGAGCTGTCTCCCCAGCCCATCTTGCTTTTCTTGTTTGGTAGTAAGCAATGAGATGGCAAGCCTGGAACTTTGTTTTAGGTGTGTTTGGTTTTTCCTTAGCTTTTTGACCCACCTTTCTAATATTTTGCTTTTTTTCTCTTGACCTTTGCAGACCAAGTGACAGTTCTCTACAAGAGCAAAGCTGTTGGCTATACCTGGCCTGATACATTTTCCATGGAAGACTCCAGTCCTTGGGTCCACATTACCCTAGGTGATGGCAGCACCCTCCAGACCAAATTGTTGGTAGTTGAAGATTCTTACTTTGTCAGGGGTCTTGCATGTTCTCTGAGCCATAGAGCCATAGTTTGAGATGTAAACTATGAATTAACTTTTGGCAAAGCTGTGGTTGTATAGTGACTGGTATCCATTTAAGGAAGCATTAGTTAAGAGGCTTTATAAAATCTGCATAGGAAGCAGTCTCATGAAATGAAGGCTAGGAGGATGGCCAGGTTTCACAGGGACGGGAAGCAGAGTATTGGGAATTAGAGCTGTTCTTTCTCTCCGGAATCCTAGGGTCATTCCGCTCCTGGCAGCACTCATTTCTGCCTCTGCTCCCATGCCTTCTTTGGGCTGCACTTTCTCTCTAGTTCAAGTATCAAAACCACCTGGCTGAATCTGGTTGTGGCACTTCTTGGGTCACACGTACGCTTGGCCCCATTAGTCCATATGAGGACATATGTTGTAGAACGGTCCCTATAGGGGCTGCCTGGGAGAGGCCTGGTAAGTTTCCTGCCACAGTTGAGATTTGTCAACAGTTGGGACTAGACAGAATTTTAGTGGAAAGAGATAAATTTCTGGAGCAGTATGATTGGTCATAAGGCTTAGCAGGCCCATGTGTCCATGCAGATTGGTGCTGATGGTTACAACTCAGCAGTACGGCAGGCTGCTGGGATCCAGAATGTCACCTGGAACTATGACCAGTCTGCTGTTGTGGCTACTCTGTATTTGTCAGAGGTAAGATCTGAAGCTACCATGTGAGGACCCTATTCATAAGCACCCAATGCCCCTTTCAGGAACCTTTCTTCTGTTGCAGGCCACAGAAAACAATGTAGCCTGGCAGAGATTCCTCCCCTCTGGGCCTATTGCTCTGCTACCGGTAAGAGGTCCTCTGGCCAGTCAGCTCCAAGGTAGTCATTCTCCAAGCTCCCATTGTCTCCCTTACCTACCTTCATGCTTGAAAACTCTGAGGTCAGAAAAGGATTGTTAGAAAAGGTTTCATTCCATACTGGTCTCAAACTCTCTCTTTTTAAAGATTTATTTTTTATTTATTTATTTTAGAGAGAGAAAGAGAATGGGTATGACAGGGCCTGTAGCCACTGCAAATGAATTCCAGATGCATGCGCCACCATGTGCATCTGGCTGGAACCTGGAGAATCGAACCTGGGTCCTTAGGCTTCACAGGCATGCGCCTTCACCGCTAAAACATCTCTCCGGCCCTCTTTTTTTTTTTTTAAGTTATTTTTTATTGTTCTAATGGGCATGACAGGGACTCTAGCCACCGCAAACAAACTCCAGACACATAAGCCAGCCATCCTTGTGCATCTGGTTTTATGGCTCCTTTGGCTTTGTCAACAAGCACCTCAACCTCTAAACTATCTCTCCAATGCATTTTTTTGTTTTTGTTTTATTTAGTTTATATTACAGAGAGAGAGAGAATGGATGTGCCAGGGCTTCTAGCCAATGTAGATGAACTCCCAGACATATGGACCACCTTGTTCATCTGGCTTACCTGGGTACTAGGGAATTGAACGTGGGTCCTTAGGCTTCACAGGCAAGCACCTTAACTGCTAAGCCATTTCTCCAGCCCAAATCCAGGTTTTAAAAAATATTTTATTTTTGTTTATGTATATATGGGGAGGGTCTCAAACTCTCAGTCCTCCTGCCTCAGATTTTTGTATACTGGGATTAAAGGTATGCGTCACCATACCAGACTTTTTATTTTTTTATTTTTTTTTGGTTTCTGAGGTAGGGTCTCACTCACTGTAGCCCAGGCTGACTTGAAATTCACTATGTAGTCTCAGGGTGGCCTTGAACTCAAGGTGATTCTCCTACCTCTGCCTCCCAAGTGCTGGAATTAAAAGTATGTGCCACCATACCTGGCTAGTCTTTTTTTTTTTTTGACACAGCTCTCAGATACCTTGAGTTCCTTGGTATGGTCCACCTCGCACGACCATGCAGCAAAGCTGGTCAGCATGGATGAGGAAGAGTTTGTGGACGCCATCAACTCCGCTTTTGTGAGTATCGCTTTGTCCAGCTGATGGCGTGAGGTGGGAGTAGACAGAAAGGGAGTTATGAGTAAGGAAAAGGGAAAGGCCCTACCAAGCAGCTTTTCCTTTGCAACAGTAATCCTCGATCTGGAATCTCCAAGGTGTACAGGGAAATGTAAAGCAGAGGGTTATAGGCTGCTGTTGCACTGATAGACACCTGATTCACTGGTGGATAGGGTGTGTTTTTTTTTTTTTTTTAAGGAAAATTCATTTATTTATTAGAGAAAGAGCAGATAGAAAGAGAATGAGCACACCTGGGCCTCCAGCCACTGCAAACAAACTCCAGAAGCATGTGTTACCTTGTACATCTGGTTTTATGGGGGTCCTGAGGTCTTTTGGCTTTGTAGGCAAGCGCCTTAACCACTAAGCCATCTCTCCAGCCCCTAGAGTAAGACTTATCTCCAAACAAACTAAGAAAAGAAAGTTGTACTTCTCACAGAGATGTCACAGAGCGAGTAGCAAAGCTGCATTTATCTGTTTGGCCCATAGAGCTGAGGATTTTATAAGTCCCACTGCTTCTTAAGGACTTCATACTGAAGGACCTAAATTCAACGGTTTTGTGGGAGCAATAGGAAAAAAATGAATTGGTCTGGAGAGATGGTTCAGTGGATAAGAGCAGTTGCTGCACAAGCATGATGACCTGAGTTCAGGCCCTGGTATCCATGTAAAAGGCCAGACATGGGGCTGAAGAGACGGCTTAGCAGTTAAGGTGCTTGCCTGCAAAGCTAAAGGACCCAGATTCAATTCCCCAGTACCCATGTAAGCCAGATGGACAAGGTGGCACATGTGTCAGGAGTTTATTTGCAATGGCTGGAAGCCCTGGCATGCCTATTCTGTCTGCCTTGTTCTCTCTTAAATAAATAAATATTTTTAAGCAAAAAAAAAAAAAAAGCTGGGTGTGGTGCACGCCTTTAATCCCAGCACTGGGGAGGCAGAGGTTAAGAGGATTGCTATGGGTTCAAGGCCACCCTGAGACTATATAGTGAATTCCCGGTCAGCCTGGGCTAACGCGAGATCCTACCTCAAAAGAAAATAAAACCTGAAAACTAAAAAAAAGCCAACCATAGACAGCCACACATACCTAAAACCCTAGTACTGGGTGGGAGAGAGTAGGTAGAGACAGGATCACTGGGACTCCCTGGTCAGCCAATCTAATAGAAGTAAAACGAAATGAAGCTGGACATGGTGCACACCTTTAATCCCAGTACTCGGGAGGCAGAGGTAGGAGGGTTGCCATGAGTTTGAGGCCACCCTGAGACTACATAATGAATTCCACATCAGCCTGGGCCAGAGTGAGACCCTCTCTTAAAAAAAAAACAAAAAAAGAAGGGAAGAAAGAAAAACAGGGATATCAAGTTCAGTGACTTTGTCTTAGGGAAATAAGATGGAAGAGTGGTAGAGAACACTCATCTTCCTCTGGCCCGTCATGTATCTGTATACATTTGTGTATACCACTTGCGTTCACACACCAAAATATATGAATGGCATCTGGCTTACATGTTTCTTAGGGAATTGAATGGTTTTGCAGGCAAGTACCTTCACCGCTAAGGCATCTCTGCAGCTGTCTGAGTCATTTTAGTATATGTTCCTGGCACAAGCCTCGCACCTTTGTAGTAGGGCCTTCTGTGTTGCATGTGTGGCAATGACAATCTCAGTAGAGTGGTAGACATATGCACAGACAGCCGTGGGAGCAGAGCTGAAGAGATTGGTCAGTGGTTAGGTGCTTGCTTGCAAAGCCTAAAGACCCAGGTTCTATTCCCCAATATCCATGTAAGCCAGATACACAAAGTAGCATGTGTCTGGAGTTTGTTTGCAGTGGCTAGAGGCCCTGGCGCACCTATCCTATCTGCTTTCTCTCAAATAACTTTTTAAAATTTTTCAAATAAACAAGCTATGGAAGGATGGTGGGGGACACAGGATTGGAGGGATGTCTCATGAGGTGTATGCATGTGGGAAGGCATGTAAGTGTAATCTAAGCTTGGAGGCAGGAGGACATCATAGAATGGGCTGCACTGTAGCGGGTTCGTGTTTATTGGTGGGGACAAGTAACAAGTGATACTCAGAAGTAGGCAGGGGCCATCCCAGGAATAGTTTGGCATGATTCCAAAGCCTGTGGAAAATTCAACTTTGACTTAAGGGAGCTTGTAATTAATTCATCAGCAACATCAGCTTAAATATGCTAAATTGCATTTCCTTTAGCTTTGGTTATAAAAGGGAGTAAATTTTAAATTCTCTTCTAGTCACTAATCACATTCTACCTTGTTTTTTGACTCTGCAGTGGAGCGATGCTAACCACACAGACTTCGTTGACTCAGCCAGCACCATGTTCCAATACATCGTCACCTTTCTGAAGCCCACTAGGGTCTCAGCTCGCCAGCTGCCCCCAAGTGTAGCCAAAGTGGATGCCAAAAGCAGAGCACTCTTTCCTTTGGGCTTGGGACATGCTGCTGAGTATGTCCGTCCTCGAGTGGCCCTCATTGGGTAAGACAGTAAGGGAGCAGGGCTACTCTTTCCTCACCTGTTCTGCTGGAAGTCATCTGAATGCTGCTTTCTTCTTAGGGACGCAGCCCACAGAGTCCATCCACTTGCAGGGCAAGGTGTCAACATGGGCTTTGGCGATATCACCAGCTTAGTCCGCCATCTCAGTGCTGCAGCCTTTGATGGGAAGGACTTAGGTAAGGATTCAGGTACCCTGAAATCATGTAAAGATCAGAGCTCTTGAGAGGTAAGATGGGCAGACTTAACGATAGAGTGAGGAAAAAGTTTTATTACTGGAGTAGGAACTTAACCTTTCTTTTTTCCCCCAGGCTCTATGAGCCACCTGACAGGTTATGAAACAGATAGACAGCGTCATAATACTGCTCTTCTAGCTGCCACAGACTTATTGAAAAGGCTGTATTCGACCAGTGCTGCTCCGCTGGTGTTGCTCAGGACATGGGGCTTGCAGGCCACTAATGCAGTGTCTCCTCTCAAAGTAAGTGGTCTCGTGGGGCTTCCCAAGATTTTTGTTGAGGAAGGACTGTGAACAGTTCAAATTTCTTAGAATTGACTTATCTTGACTCTAATAATACGTTCTTATCTGGTCATGACCAAGTGTACTTGCTGAGCTTGGGTGGGGGCCCATAACTAAATAACTTCAATATGTAGCAAAGGGTTAAGAACAGAGAACAGACCTGTTGGTAGTGAACTTCTCTTGCTGCATGGCTACCTTGTTCCCTGTGGCATTCACATTTAAAAATACTTACTCTTCTCACAGAAATAAAGCAGGGACCCTTGGGAGGAGTCTCTGTGGGACTTATGCTAAGTTTTTAAAATTTTTTATTTTATTTTTAACTTGTTTTTGTTTATTTTTATTTATTTATTTGAGAGTGAAAGAGTGAGGAAGAGGCAGAGAGAGAGAGAGAAGAGAGAGAATGGGTGCGCCAGGGCTTCCATCCACTGCAAACGAACTCCAGATGCATGCGCCCCCTTGTGCATCTGGCTAACGTGGGTCCTGGGGAATCGAGCCTCAAACCGAGGTCCTTAGGCTTCACAGGCAAGCGCTTAACTGCTAAGCCATCTCTCCAGCCCCAAAACTTTTATTTTTTTATTGACAACTTCCATAATAATATATAATAAACTGTGGTAATTCCCTCCCCCCCCCACTCCCCTTTGAAACTCCACTCCTCATCATACCCGCCCCCCCATCAGTCTGTTTTATTTTGATGTCACCATCTTTTTTCCCTCTTATGAGGGTCTTGTGGAGGTAGTGCCAGGCACTGTGAGGGCATGGGTATCCAGGCCATTTTGTGTCTGGGGGAGCATGTTGTAAGGAGTCCTACCCTTCCCTTGGCTCTTACATTCTTTCCGCCAACTCTTTCACAATGGACCCTGAGCCTTAGAAGGTGTGATAGAGATGTTTCAGTGCTGAGCATTTCTCTGTCACTTCTTTGCAGCACCATGGTGCCTTTTGAGTCATATCAGAGGTCACTGCCATCTGAAAAGGGAAGCTTTACTAACTAAAATTAGAGTAGCATTAATATATGGGTATGAACATTAAGAGAAGTGCTTACTGGGCAGTTTGATGAGCATAGTATATACATTTAACCAGATAACAGCAGATGTTGCACCCCTAGTGCTCATGACTACCCCTGTTGTTGATTTTCAATATCAGGGATGTATTCCCTCCCATGAACCCAGTCTCCAGTCCAATTAGAGAGCTGTTGGTTTCCCCCACCATGGACATGCCACTATTGCACCTGTTGGCTCATTTGGCCTGGATGGCCCAACCTAAGGCTTGTAGTGTCCAACTTCTGCTGTGTTTTTGCATCATCACTTGACATATTTCATTTTGAAGTATTTTCTTTACCTGTCCATCCTCCTTAGTGGCAGTCTCACTCACCTGGTTTCATTTTTCTCTAGGAACAGATTATGGCCTTTGCCAGCAGATGAGAGCTCCTCTTCCAGATCATGTTGAAAAAGAACCCCCTCTACCAGGATCATCATATACATATCCAAGATACAAAAAATAAATTTATAGTAGAACTTTTATCTTTTTATTTTCATTTATTTATTTGAGAGAGAGAGAAAGACACACACAGAGAGAATGATGCACCAGGGTCTCTAGCCGCTGCAAAGGAACTCCAGATGTGCCACCTTGCGCAGCTGGCTTATGTGGGCACTGGGGAACCAAACCTAGGTCCTTACACTCCACAAGTAAGTGCCTTAATGACAAAGCTCTCTCTCCAGCCCAAATATTCTTTCTTAATAAAATGCTTTTTTTTAAATAACCAATCAAGCCAGGCGTGGTGGCACAGGCTTTTAATCCTAACACTTAGGAGGCAGAGGTAGGAGGAGTGCCGAGAGTTCAAGGCCACCCTGAGAGTACTAAAAAACCAAAAAACTTAAAAAATGAAAAAGTAGCCAATCACATAAAATATTATTTTCATAAGGAAGATTAGACATTCAGAACTAGACATGTAATTCAGAGGCTAGCTAAAATGATCAGGAGCCAGGGCAGGAAAGTGCTGTTGTGAATGGATAGAATAAAAAGGCAAGTTAGGGTAGTAGCTCAGTGGTAGCACTTTGTGCTTAACATCAAGGGTGACCTGGTCCAACCCCCAGTGCTATTCATGTCCTATCCCACCAGAAGGGCAAAAATCAAAGCTATGACCAGAATCTAAAGACTCACAAGTAGTATACACATTGACCCTAACCAAAGACCACAAGCCAGGGTATAGTTTTACCTCATAGAAATACTGAGACACTAAGTTTAGGATCATGTTTAATACTATGACTATATTAGCTTGGGAGGTGTTACTGGCAATGAATTTGCACTTAGCTGTATGGTTGGACAAGTTCATTAATCCAGAGTGACGGACAAGTTGAGGAAAGAAGGCAGAGTATAAGAAGCAGCCACACTCTCCAGAGCATGTCCCCTAAGACTTAATGGCCCCTTCCAGCTGCAAGTATGTCTTCTAGTCAGCAGTTTTTGCATCCTGTTGAGATTTAAGGTGAGCTGAGCATTGGTGCCTCACGCCTACAATCTTAGACTTGGGAGACTGAAGCAGGATAAGAATTTAAGGACAACCAGGCGTGGTGGCGCACACCTTTAATCCCAGCACTTGGGAGGCTGAAGTAGGGGGACTGCTGTGAGTTTGAGGCCACCCTGAAACTACATACTGAATTCCAGGTCAACCTGAGCTAGAGTGAGACCCTACCTCAAAAAAAAAAAAAAAAAAAAAGAGAGAGTGAAAGTTTTAGAAGGCTCATAAATTGGTTGATTAGAGCCAGGGTGCAATAGAGCCCAACAGAATCTAACACAGTACCTTTTCCTTTATGAATACTTGTGGAATGCAAACCTACGTATTTTGTTTTTTTAGGAGAGGGAATACAGTAAGAGTGAGAAAGGAAAGAAACACTTGTACTGATAGGGACAATAACGTCATCTTAATTTAGCAAATAAGGAGAAAATTAAAATGTTCAAAGAAATGACACACTCCAAAGGTTGAAATGAGATTTTTCTTTGATTCTCAGGGACCTATCCCGGAGCTCTAACTCTTTAACATTTGAGTTCCAAAGTTTTTTTGTTGTTGTTGTTTTTTTGAGGTAGGGTCTCACTCTAGCTCAGGCTGACCTGGAATTCACTGTGTAGTGTCAGGGTGGCCTCGAACTCACGGTGATCCTCCTACCTGTGTCTCCCAAGTGCTGGGATTAAAGGGGCACACCATCACTCCCAGCCCAAAGCTATTTTTTTCCTCTCAGGGCTCTCTGTGACACACAAAGAATCTCAAAAGATTTACATTCCAGTGCCAGTTGTGCACCCCACCAAGTGGTTAACAGTTCACAGTAGGTGTGTAAAATTAATTAAACCCAAATCTCCAGGCTCAAGGAGCAAGACTACAAAAACAATTTTTTTTTAGATAGTCAGTTGCTGGGCTTCAGACTCCAGATGAGCTCAGATAATGCCCAAATCCTCTCTCCTCCACTGAGAAAGGTTGGCAAATGCAGGCCTTACTCGGAGATTCCCAGAGACTGCAACAGGTGAAAGGTGGCTCCCAAGGCCCAGCCTGTTTCTATGTTGTTCACTTTTTTGGTGAGCTGTTAAGGAAGAAACAAAAAAGTCTTCACATTCTCATCCAATTTTAAACTCTAGTATGTATGGCAATTGGAAACACATTACTTGCAAAGAATACCCACATAGCCAGACCCTCCAGCCGTGGCCTAATTGCCTCTCTTTATAGCACTGTGATCCCTGAATACTTGGCCCAGGAAATGACACCATCAGAGCATCTAGAAACATCTTGTCAGAAAGGCTTCTGAACACATCCTAAGCCTAAGCATACCATCTCCTGATTTATTTTTTCTGAATCACCAACTCTTAGAAGACTAACTAATGAAATGTTAATGGATATGACAGAAAGGGAAAGAGCTGGGAATAGATAGGTAAGAAAGAACATTATTAAACATTTTGACTCATGTAAGCAACTGTCCTTCACTATAACAACCAACCAGAGCACTTGAGACATTCTGGACTAGGCTGTGCCTTGATAGCTAAGTATCTTGACAGCCTAGACAAAACTTTAGAGCTAAATTACAGAAAAATGGATTAGTTTTTATCAAATTCTTTTCCTCAGAATCCTAGAGAATTGTTAGGAATGCTTTGAGGAGAACAGGAATCAAGTGATAAGGGTGTTCCATGCCCCCACCCTCTGCTTCATCCACAGCAACTCCACCTCTTTCTGTTTGTGTTACTCACATTCTGCCTAAGCATTTTATTTACTTATTTATTTTGGTTTTTCGAGGTAAGGTCTCACTCTAGCCTAGGCTGACCTGGAATTCACTATGGAGTCTCAGGGTGGCCTCAAACTCACGGCGATCCTCCTTCCTCTGCCTCCCGAGTGCTGGGATTAAAGGCGTGTGTCACCACACCTGGCCTGCCTAAGCATTTTGTTGATTCTACCACCAATGAAGTCTGAAAATTAATGGCCGTTTTATATTGACCTGATGACATGAAGTCCAGCCACTGTGCCCCAAACTAGTAAAATTCCTGTTGAAGGGGCTGGAGAGACGGCTCAGTGGTTAAGACATTTGCTTGCAAAGTCTAAGGACCTAGGTTCGATTCCCAATACCCATGTAAAGCCAGATGCACTAAGTTGTGTATGCAATTGGAACTCATTTACAGTGGCAGGAAGCCCTGGCATGTCTATTCTCCCCTCATCCTCTCTCTCTGCCTGCCTTGCTCTCTCATACCAAAATGCACACATGCATCCACACACACATTCACATGCAAACCACATACACACAAACACAAGAAAAAAAATCAGAACTTGAATAAAGACTTGATGAACATCAAAATCCATACTTTCAGCAGAGTTTCCAACCTTTTCAAATTGTTATACAATCTCATCTACAAAGTTCATACTGTAGGACCACTCAATGGAGTTACAAAAAACAACACAGGGCTGGAGCGATGGCTTAGCAGTTAAGGTGCTTGCCTGTGAATCCTTAGGACCCAGGTTCAATTCTCCAAGTCCCACATAAGCCAGATCCAAAAAGTAGCACATGTGTCAGGAGTTAGTTTGCAGTGACTAGAGGCCCTGGCATGCCCATTTTCTCTCTCTCTCTGTCTCAAATAAAAATAAATAAAATTTTTTAACTTATTTAGGTAAAAAAATCACAAAAGAATATTATGTAGCCAGGTGTGGTGGCACATGCCTTTAATCCCAACACTCATGAGGCAGAGGTAGGATTGCCATGAGTTCGAGGCCAGCCTGAGATTACATAGTAGATTCCAGGTCAGCCTAGGCTAGAGCAAGACCCTACCTCAAAAAAAAATTAAAAAATATAAAAAAAATAGGGGCTGGAGAGATGGCTTAGTGATTAAGGCACTTGCCTGCAAAGCCAAAGGAACCAGGTTTGACTCCCTAGGACCCCTGTAATCCAGATGCAGATGCACAAGGGGAAGCACACATCTGGAGTTTGTTTGCAGTGGCTGGAGGCCCTAGCATACCTATTCTTTCTCTCTCTGTACCTGCATATTTCTGTATCTCTCTCTCTCAAATACATAAAATATTTGAAAATAAAAAGAACAATAAAAGGATATCATACTATTTTAAGTAAGTTTACAATTCTGTACTGAACTTCATTCATTGTTGTCCTTAGCTACGTGTGGCTATATGGCCCCTAGATGGACATGCCTGCAAGTACACTGACTCTCCTAGCAAGTAATTCTCTGTTAATCATTTTAAATGCTGTTGTTCTTGACTAATACAACACATTAAATCAAACACTTCAGGCCATGAGTGGTGGTGCACAGTGTTAATCCCAGCACTCAGGAGGCAGAGGTAGGAGGATCACTGTGAATTTGAGGCCAGCCAGAGACTACATAGTAAATTCCACACGTCATCCTGGCCTAGAGCGAGACCCTACCTCAAAAAACAAAACAACAACAAAACCTCAGTAGGAATGACTTTATGAACTCTGTATTGCATGGAAAATCTAGAGCTATAAAAACAGGACATGGCACAGGGAAAGTGAGAGGAGGATAAACTACTCTAACCATGTGTCCATAAGTTCACAAAGCCACCTGTGCCATAGCTATGTTGATGTTAAATCTCTAACAGACTGCTACTTGAAGACAAAGATAACATCTTAACCATCTCTGTAAATAAAACGTAAAATTATTCATTTGAGGCTGGACATGGTGTCACACACCTTTAATCCCAGCACTAGGGAGGCAGAGGTAGGAGGATCGCCCTGAGACTACAAAGTGAATTCCAGGTCAGTCTGAGAAGAGGGAGACTCTACCTCCAATAATAATACTAATAATTCAATTGTGGTATAGAAGGTAAGAAAGTTAATAGTATAAATGAAACCAATGAGATATCTTTCAGAATAACAACTACAGAAAAAGCAGAGCCTGTGTGTGCTGAAATCAATGAAGGGAAATATGAAGACAAGATGAAAAAGATTCAAGAGACACTAGGGCTGGAGAAAGGGCTCAGCATTTAAAGCACTTGCTTGCAAATGCAAAGCCCAATGACCCGAGTTTGATTCCCTCAATGCCCTTGTAAAGCCAGATACACAAAGGGGTGTGTATGTCTAGAGTTCCAGCAGTGGCTGAAGGCCTTGGTGTGCCTGTTCTTTCTCTCTGCTTGTAAATGGACAGATTAAAGTGTTTTTTTAAAGCCGGGTCTGGTGTCACACACCTTTAATCCCAGCACTAGGGAGGCAGAGGTAGGAGTACTGCCACTCAGAGACTATAATGAATTCCAGGTCAACCTGAGCTAGCCTGGCGGGAGGTGGGGGGGAACACACTAAATATCTGAACAATTAACATAGGATACACTACATATGCTTGAGGTATATAAGCCACTCAGTGAGGGACTATCCATTCTGGTCACTCATATCTTGTGTCAAGTGGGCCTTTAATGGGTAAGTTAATATTATTGGCCAGGTGTATCTGCCTTAGGGTCTCTGAGCAAGTTTGTGTGATGGTGCAAAGTACCTTTTAAAATTTTTATTTGCAAGCAGAGAAAGAGAATATGTGCACCAGGGCTTCTAGTAACTGCAAACAAACCCCAGACACGTGCCACCTTGTACATCTGGGTCCTTTGGTTTTGTAGGCAAACCATCTCTCCAGCTCCCTAAGTAGCTTTTGTCTTGTGCTGTCTTCATCAAATTTCAGCTAAAGTTTTGCTTTAAATTTTTTTATTTATTACTTTCATGTGGGCATGTACACATGTGTGCTAGGGCCTCTCTTGCCGCTAGACACTTGCTCCACTTTTTATGTCTAGTTTATGTGAGCAGATTGAAAACTGAACCAAAGCCAGCAAGCTTTGCAAGCAAGCACCTTTAACCTCCAATCCATCTTCCCAGGCTCCAGCTGAAGCTTTTAAAAGCACCACTAGTACGAGGACACTTAGAGTGTACAAACCCAGGTGAAAGAACCCAAGATTCAGGCTGGGTGTGGTGGTGCAAGCCTTTATCCCAGCACTCGGGAGGCAGCTGTAGGAACGAGTTAGAGGCCACCCTGAGGCTACGTAGTGAATTCTAGGTCAGCCTGAGCTAGAGTGAGACCCTACCTTGAAAAAAAAATAAGTAAATAATGAAGCTAGGTGGTGCATGTCTTTAATCCCAGCATTTGGGGGAGAGAGGTAGGAGAATCACCGTGAATTCAAGGCCACCCCTGAGACTACATTGTGAATTCAAGGTTAGCCTGGACTAGGGTGAAACCCTACCTCAAAAAAACCAAAATAAAAAATAATAAATAAAAGAAATCCATCTTCCCAGCCCCCAGCTGAAGCTTTTAAAAGCACCGCTAGCAGGAGGACACTTAGTACAAACCCAGGTGAAAGAACCCCACATTCAGATTCAGGAAGCATGAGAGTTCCAAGCCCTTTCCTAGGTATTTGTTTTTCTTGTCTCCCTTTTGCTTCTCATCGAGTTCTAAACTAAATAAACCATGTGACTTGAGCATATTCATTGAGCTCCAAGTCTTTCTGTTCTGTGTCCTCTGGAATAGCTTGCCTAGTCCTATCCTTAGAGGCTACTACTACCTCAAAGTGATTTCTCACATTCATGGCACTAGCATGGTGCTTTGGACAAAGTCTGAACAAGAACACCTTCAGAATCTAGCTACACTGATTTCTAAACAAGTTCTTTTTTTAGTGGGTTTTTTTTTTTTTTTTTTTTTGGTTTTTCAAGGTAGACTTTCACCCTAGGCCAGGCTAACCTGGAACTCACTATGTAGTGAACTCACGGCAATCCTCCTATCTCTGCTTCCCAAATGCTGGGAATAAAGGCATGTGCCACCACACCCGGCTTTTTTTTCTTTTTTGTTTTTAAGGATATGAGACAGAGATTTGGGGGGGAGGGCAGAGAGAGAATGGCCATGCCAGGGCCTCTAGCCACTGCAAACAAACTCTAAACACATGTGCTACCATGTGCACCTGGCTTATATGGGACCTGGAGAATTGAACCTGGGTCCTTAGGCTTCACAGGCAAATGCCGTAACCACTAAGCCATCTCTCCAGCCCTCTAAACAAGTTCTTGATTTCTTTTCTCCAATACCCACAGACAAAGACAGTTACAGGACTCCATTACTTTCTCTCTTACCTGCAAGAGGGTGCTGTCTGCAAAGCCAAAGCCCTCTTTCAACAAGGCTGTGATGTAGCTGAGATCCATGCAGAGGAAAGGACTGCCTGAGGTGAAGTTCTCCAAGTTATCACACACTAGAAATAAAATAAGATAATAAACAGTGGAATTCAACTAACTGAGAAATGTAGGGTGTTCTTTAAACATAGATGGGTCAAATAAGCAAAAGTCCCCATTGGGTTGGTGCTTGAGCCTCTTGGTAAATCCACATTTATTTAGAATCTGCACATCTTTAGTATGAAATGATTTCATACATATAGGCACCAGGACTGCTAGAGATCAAGCCCAGGGCCTCACACATGCTAGATAAGTTGCCAACCCCTGAGTTACATGCTCGCTCACTTGATTCCCTATTTGCCAAATTTCTGGTCTACTGTAGACAATACCAAATATTCTACTGAGACTCAGAAGATAGAAATACCATTTAACCCTCTCCTGGGTCCACTGGTTAAGATCATTTGTATTTTAAGTTGACTTGTTCAAGGAAGACTATGTGGCTATTTCCCATATATTCTAGCACACTGTGTTTCAATAATCCTAACAAAACTATTTCAGTTTTAAAAATGAGCTGATGCAAGATGGGCGTGGGGGCATATGCTTTCAGCACTCAGGAGGCAGAGGTAAGAGGATCACTATGAGTTCAAGGCCACCCTGGGATTATACAGTGAATTCCAGGTCAGCCTGAGCTAGAGTGGGACCCTACCTTAAAAGAAGAAAAAAAAAAAAGAAAAGAAAAAGAAAACTGAGTTGATGTACTGGGCGTGGTGGCACATGCCTTTAATCAATCCCAAGTACTTGGGAGGCAGAGGTAGGAGGATTGGAG